>NC_060182.1:79967274-80267274 GCF_021184085.1 Oncorhynchus gorbuscha
TATAAACTGGTTACTAACATAATATGTCAAAATAAATGTTTTGTCATACCCGTGGTATACGGTCTGTTACACCATGGCTGTAAGCCAATCAGCATTCAAGATTCGAACCAGCCAGTTTCTAAATGGTCTTTATATGTTACTGTACAGCAGGCACTTCTGCAAAAATAAAATGCACATAATAATCCTTATGAGAGTGTTAAAGAAACGTTGTATTCATTAAGCACACCATGAAACACACACACACACACACACACACACACACACACACACACACACACACACACACACACACACACACACACACACACACACACACACACACACACACACACACACACACACACACACACACACAGCTTTCTATGGTGCACGTAAATGTGATCTGCATTTGAAACATCCTTCCTCTACTGTCCCTTCTAGTCATTCTCTTCATCCTGCATCCCACTACCTGACTGGAAATATACTTCCTCATACGGTAACGACACTGTCTCATAAAAGGTTCAATGTCTTCAAACAGTGTGCTGGATGCTTCTATCCTCCTCTCTATCTCTCTCTGGCCCACAAGACGGTGAGTCTGAGCAGAAGCAAAGTGATTTCTATAATCCAGACTGGGCTAGTCAAAACAAATGGCAGGATGTTAGTCTTTGAAGAGGGAGCGATTCTGATGTTGTGAGAGTAAATCATGTGACTCATATCTGTGAGCTTTCATTAAGCAGGAGCCAGAGACTCAACTCCCACTGTTTCTGATGAGAGAGAGAGAGGAGAGAAAGATAAAAGATTTGAGAAAGAAAGAGAGAATCACAATGAAAGGAGAAAAGCAAAATAAAATGATATCACAGCATTTTGCTGTTGCTTAAACCAAAAAGTTACATGAATATTAAGTTAATAGTAATAATATTTGAGGTTTCTGGGTTTTAGAGCTGGAAATTGCCAGGGACTGCACGATACAATATTATCACAATACTTATACAATATGTATTGCAATATGTATTGCCTATACAATATGTATTGCGATTCAATACTTGCTCACTATGTGTCTGCTGCAGAGGCAAAAGAAGAGACAGAAATAGAAGTGCTGAAAACATGTTGGCTCACTATTTAAAAAGCTATAGGAAGACAAATACCAGAGTTTTGGTGCAGGTACAGATGACTGCGCTAGCTAACGCTACCTAGCAAAAAAAAATACAATTATAATAATATACATATTAGATTTTTATCGATATTTGGAGTCATAGTATCGATAGAATATCGTCCCAAAAGTAGTGTCAAACTAACTGAGGGGGGAATATGATGCAACTCCAATCCAGAAATCACAAGATAAATACCATTCAGGTCTCAAATCAAATACAAATACCATGGGCCCTTGTCAAAAGTAGTGCACTATATAGGGAATAGGGTCCCATTTCAGACGCAAACCAGGGTTGGCCCAAAAGCCAATCTAAGAACCGCAGGAGAGAAAAATGAAACCCAGCCATCTGTGGTAGCAGACGGTGCAGCCCCCAGTCAGGGGGTCAGACAGCGGCCATTACTTTATTTTGGGTTCATACACAAAAATCTCTCAGTGAATCATTTACACAAACTGAGATGAGAGGGTCTTCCCTTGCTGTCAGTTTCCTCCTGGGAAAGGTCATATACACAAGGCACACACAAGGCCACAGCGAAAGAGATCAGCTTCCCAAACACCCAAGCAAGCACTACTCTGACGTTCCACAAAGCTCTAAGCAAACAGTATAATTCAACCTCTTCAGTTACTATAAAGACTTTTTCTTGAACTAAGGATGTGTGGGTGTGGGTGTTTAGGCAAGGTAAATCCTGAGGGTGTTTAAGCAGGTTAAATCCTGTGGGTGTTTAGGCAGTTTAAATCCTGTGGGTGTTTAGGCAGGTTAAATCCTGTGGGTGTTTAGGCAGGTTAAATCCTGTGGGTGTTTAGGCAGGTTAAATCCTGTGGGTGTTTAGGCAAGTTAAATCCTGAGGGTGTTTAAGCAGGCGAAATCCTGTGTGTTTAGGCAGGTTAAATCCTGTGGGTGTTTAGGCAAAGTAAATCCTGTGGGTGTTTAGGCAGTTTAAACCCTGTGGGTGTTTAAGCAGGTGAAATCCTGTGGGTGTTTAGGCAGTTTAAATCCTGTGGGTGTTTAGGCAGGTTAAATCCTGTTGGTGTTTAGGCAGGTTAAATCCTGTGGGTGTTTAGGTAGGTTAAATCCTGTGGGTGTTTAGGCAGTTTAAATCCTGTGGGTGTTTAGGCAGTTTAAATCCTGTGGGTGTTTAGGCAGGTTAAATCCTGTGGGTGTTTAGGCAGGTTAAATCCTGTGGGTGTTTAGGCAGGTTAAATCCTGTGGGTGTTTAGGCAGGTTAAATCCTGTGGGTGTTTAGGCAGGTTAAATCCTGTGGGTGTTTAGGCAGGTTAAATCCTGTGGTCGTGGCAGACACAGAACCCATACAATCCACAACATTGACATCTTGTATTAGAGAACAACTTTACCATTTTGTTACAGTAGTAGGGATGTACAAATGAGAACAGACCAAACAAGAATGGAAACGTGATTGACCACTCTTTGCACCAGGCACATCCAGTTTATGTCGCATAATCAAGCAATAAGGCCCGAGGGGTGTGGTATATGGCCAGTATACCACGTCTAAGATAAAGTAAAACCTACAGGATGGTAGATCTCCAAGAACATGGTTGAATTGAAAACCTACAGGATGGTAGCTCTCCAGAAACATGGTTGGATTGTAATCTACAGGATGGTAGCTCTCCAGGAACATGGTTGGATTGTAATCTACAGGAGGGTAGCTCTCCAGGAACATGGTTGGATTGTAATCTACAGGAGGGTAGCTCTCCAGAAACATGGTTGGATTGTAATCTACAGGAGGGTAGCTCTCCAGAAACATGGTTGGATTGTAATCTACAGGAGGGTAGCTCTCCAGGAACATGGTTGGATTGTAATCTACAGGAGGGTAGCTCTCCAGGAACATGGTAAAACCAAGATGTCTTTCCAGGACCTCAAATTGAAATAAGTGTCAGATTTTATTTTTTTAAGTCTCTCTCCCCAGCTATCATTGTAAAAACACGTGAAACGGTCTGTTTGTTTATGACCAAACTTGTCCTTCCTGAATGGACTACCATGATCAGCACAGAGGGCATGTCTCAAATGGCACCCTATTCCCTCTTAGTGCACAACTTTTTTACCAGGGTCCATACTAGGTTATAGAGGGAGTAGGGAGCCATTTGGGAGGCATACTGAATATGTTCCACGTGCTGGACTGTTCCTACCATAGCAGATGATGTCCTTGTGAACTTCACATGACATGTATCCTTGGAAAGGGGGATTTTCTGTGACAGGGAACTAAAGAGGGAACCAAAAGGTGGACAGGTACTGCATGTAGAACAGCTGTAGTAAGACCTGGAACAGAGCCTGCAGAGAAACCATTCTCCCCTTTCTCACACAGGTCACCGTCAGGAAAGACAGACACAGACACAGCTCAGTGTCAGTAAAGACAAACACACACACACACACACAGGTCAGAGAGGGAGAGACAGGGAGTTTCTCCAGCTCCATCAACAAGCCCAACCGGGGTCTCTCTTGAGCGCCCCTTTCCCGCCTGAACCAAGTGGAATCCGTCTCTCTTTACCCCAGCAGTACGACGGGAGGGCTGAACTGCCAAGGGTTTTTGTTGCAGTTGAACCTTTATCTGGCCACCGTCCACCCATTTCCATCAGACCGGGAGAGGGTGTCCGCCCTCGTCTCGTGCCTCACCGGGAGAGCCATGGAATGGACCAACGCCGTGTGGAGAGAGGGAGATGCAGCGTCGGACCAGTTTGAGGAGTTCACCCGCCGTTTCCGAGCAGTCTTCGACCATCCGCTCGAGGGTAGAGCGGCGGGTGAGCGACTCTACCATCTGAGGCAGGAGACGATGAACGCCCAGGAGTTTGCCCTGGAGTTTAGGACCCTGGCTGCCGGATGGAAAGACAGGACCCTGATCGACCGTTATCATTGTAGTCTGCATGAGGACGTCCGTCAGGAGGTGGCCTGCAGAGACACCACCCTCAATTTTGACCAGCTGGTGGATCTGTCCATCCGGCTGGACAACCTGCTGGCTACTCGTGGACATTCAGATCGGGATCTGGTAGTTCCATCCTCCCGCACCCCCTCTTGGAAGCCCATGGAGCTGAGAGGGACGGTGCGAAGGGAGGCTGGAGGAGGTTCCCGCTCGTGCACCATCTGTGGCCGCAGAGGTCACACTGCCGGTTGGTGCCGGGTTCGTTCCTCTGGGAATCGAGGCAGCAGGTAGGTCGCTCTGGCGTCAACCCCAGGTGAGCCGGCACCATTCTCACCCAGAGCCCTGTTGCACATGTTTGTGTGTCACTTTTCCTGAGTTTTCCCCATATTCCCAGCATAAGGCCCTCGTTGATTCAGGCGCGGCTGGGAATTTTATTGATAGAGCGTTAGCTCATAGCTTAGGGACCCCCATTTTTCCTGTGGATGTGCCCTTCCCCGTTCACACTTTAGATAGATGACCATTAGGGTCAGGGGTGATTAAGGAGGTTACCGCGCCTTTGGGTATGGTGGCGCAGGGGGGTCACACGGAGAGAATTAGTCTCTTCCTCATTGACTCTCCTGCGTTTCCCGTGGTGCTGGGCCTACCCTGGTTAGCCTGTCATAACCCCACTGTTTCTTGGCCACAGAGGGCTCTCACAGGGTGGTCGTGAGAGTGTTCAGGTAGGTGTTTAGTGGTTTCCGTAGGTGCTACAACGGTGGAAAGTCCAGACCAGGTCTCCACCGTGCGCATGATTTGGCTCTCACCTTCTCCAAAAAGAAGGTGACTCAATTACCACCTCATCGACGGGGCGATTGTGCGGGAGACCTCCTGGTAGACGCTGCACTTCCCAGGAGTCATGTGTATCCCCTCTCAGAGGCAGAGATGGAGGCTATGGAAACATATGTCTCTGAATCCCTGCGTCAGGGGTATATTTGGTCCTCCACTTCACCCACCTCCTCGAGTTAATTTTTTGTGAAGAAGAAGGATGAGAGGTCTGCGCCCGTTTATTGACTATCGGGGTCGGAATCAGATCACTCGGGGATGGCCCGGAGGGCGAGGTGCTGTGTTTGGACGGTCGACGTGGTGTTTGGCGGTCGACGTCACCGACGTTCTAGCCATCATTAATCAATTTTTCATTTTCCATTGGTTTTGTCTTGTCTTCCTACACACCTGGTTCCAATCCCATGCATTACATATTGTGTATTTAACCCTCTGTTTCCCATCATGTCCTTGTCAGAGATTGTTTGTTGTATGTACAGTGGGGAGAACAAGTATTTGATACACTGCCGATTTTGTAGGTTTTCCTACTTACAAAGCATGTAGAGGTCTGTCAGACTTTTAGAAAGACGTTGATGTTTATGGTTTATGGTTAAGGTTTATGGTTAAGTACATTGGTGCAACAATAGTGCTTTTTTCGCGAATGTGCTTGTTAAATAACCGTTTGGCGAAGTAGGCTATGATTCAATGGTAAATTAACAGGCACTGCATCGATTATATGCAACGCAGGACAAGCAAGATAAACTAGTAATATCATCAACCATGTGTAGTTAACTAGTGATTATGTTAAGATTGATTGTTTTTTATAAGATACGTTTAATGCTAGCGAGCACCTTACCTTGGCTCCTTGCTGCACTCGCATAACAGGTAGCCAGCTTGCCACGCAGTCTCCTGGTGGAGTGCAATGTAATCGGCCACAAAAATGCAGATTATCGATTGTTATGGAAGCTTGAAATCGGCCCTAATTAATAGGCCATTCCGATGAATCGGTCGACCTCTAAAAGACACACAGGTCATCATCAGTAAAGACACACAGGTCAGCATCAGTAAAGACACACAGGTCAGCGTCAGTAAAGACACACAGGTCAGCATCAGTAAAGACACACAGGTCAGCGTCAGTAAAGACACACAGGTCAGCGTCAGTAAAGACACACAGGTCAGCATCAGTAAAGACACACAGGTGAGCGTCAGTAAAGACACACAGGTCAGCGTCAGTAAAGACACACAGGTCAGCGTCAGTAAATACACACAGGTCATTGTCAGTAAATACACACAGGTCAGCGTCAGTAAAGACACACAGGTCAGCGTCAGTAAAGACACACAGGTCATCGTCAGTAAAGACACACAGGTCAGCGTCAGTAAAGACACACAGGTCAGCATCAGTAAAGACACACAGGTCATTGTCAGTAAAGACACACAGGTCAGCATCAGTAAAGACACACAGGTCAGGGTCAGTAAAGACACACAGGTCAGCGTCAGTAAAGACACACAGGTCACCGTCAGTAAATACACACAGGTCAGCGTCAGTAAAGACACACAGGTCATCGTCAGTAAATACACACAGGTCATTGTCAGTAAAGACACACAGGTCAGCGTCAGTAAAGACACACAGGTCAGCGTCAGTAAAGACACACAGGTCAGCGTCAGTAAAGACACACAGGTCAGCATCAGTAAAGACACACAGGTCAGCGTCAGTAAAGACACACAGGTCAGCGTCAGTAAAGACACACAGGTCAGCGTCAGTAAATACACACAGGTCATTGTCAGTAAATACACACAGGTCAGCGTCAGTAAAGACACACAGGTCAGCGTCAGTAAAGACACACAGGTCAGCGTCAGTAAAGACACACAGGTCATCGTCAGTAAAGACACACAGGTCAGCGTCAGTAAAGACACACAGGTCAGCATCAGTAAAGACACACAGGTCATTGTCAGTAAAGACACACAGGTCAGCGTCAGTAAAGACACACAGGTCAGGGTCAGTAAATACACACAGGTCAGCGTCAGTAAAGACACACAGGTCACCGTCAGTAAATACACACAGGTCAGCGTCAGTAAAGACACACAGGTCACCGTCAGTAAAGACACACAGGTCAGCGGCAGTAAAGACACACAGGTCATTGTCAGTAAAGACACACAGGTCATTGTCAGTAAAGACACACAGGTCAGCGTCAGTAAAGACACACAGGTCAGCGTCAGTAAAGACACACAGGTCAGCGTCAGTAAAGACACACAGGTCAGCGTCAGTAAAGACACACACACGTCAGCGTCAGTAAAGACACACAGGTCAGCATCAGTAAAGACACACAGGTCAGCGTCAGTAAAGACACACAGGTCAGCGTCAGTAAAGACACACAGGTCAGCGTCAGTAAAGACACACAGGTCATCGTCAGTAAAGACACACAGGTCATCGTCAGTAAAGACACACAGGTCATTGTCAGTAAAGACACACAGGTCAGCGTCAGTAAAGACACACAGGTCATTGTCAGTAAAGACACACAGATCAGCATCAGTAAAGACACACAGGTCATTGTCAGTAAAGACACACAGGTCAGCGTCAGTAAAGACACACAGGTCATTGTCAGTAAAGTCACACAGGTCAGCATCAGTAAAGACACACAGGTCATTGTCAGTAAAGACACACAGGTCAGCATCAGTAAAGACACACAGGTCAGCGTCAGTAAAGACACACAGGTCACCGTCAGTAAATACACACAGGTCAGCGTCAGTAAAGACACACAGGTCACCGTCAGTAAAGACACACAGGTCATTGTCAGTAAAGACACACAGGTCAGCGTCAGTAAAGACACACAGGTCATTGTCAGTAAATACACACAGGTCAGCATCAGTAAATACACACAGGTCATTGTCAGTAAAGACACACAGGTCAGCGTCAGTAAATACACACAGGTCAGCGTCAGTAAAGACACACAGGTCAGCATCAGTAAATACACACAGGTCAGCATCAGTAAAGACACACAGGTCACCGTCAGTAAATACACACAGGTCAGCGTCAGTAAAGACACACAGGTCAGCGTCAGTAAAGACACACAGGTCATTGTCAGTAAAGACACACAGGTCAGCGTCAGTAAAGACACACAGGTCATTGTCAGTAAATACACACAGGTCAGCATCAGTAAATACACACAGGTCATTGTCAGTAAAGACACACAGGTCAGCGTCAGTAAATACACACAGGTCAGCATCAGTAAAGACACACAGGTCAGCATCAGTAAATACACACAGGTCAGCATCAGTAAAGACACACAGGTCAGCATCAGTAAATACACACAGGTCAGCATCAGTAAATACACACAGGTCATTGTCAGTAAAGACACACAGGTCAGCCTCAGTAAATACACACAGGTCAGCATCAGTAAAGACACACAGGTCAGCGTCAGTAAAGACACACAGGTCAGCGTCAGTAAAGACACACAGGTCATCGTCAGTAAAGACACACAGGTCATTGTTAGTAAAGAAACACAGGTCAGCATCAGTAAAGACACACAGGTCATTGTCAGTAAAGACACACAGGTCAGCGTCAGTAAAGACACACAGGTCATTGTCAGTAAAGACACACAGGTCAGCATCAGTAAAGACACACAGGTCATTGTCAGTAAAGACACACAGGTCAGCATCAGTAAAGACACACAGGTCAGCGTCAGTAAAGACACACAGGTCACCGTCAGTAAATACACACAGGTCAGCGTCAGTAAAGACACACAGGTCACCGTCAGTAAAGACACACAGGTCATTGTCAGTAAAGACACACAGGTCAGCGGCAGTAAAGACACACAGGTCATTGTCAGTAAAGACACACAGGTCATTGTCAGTAAAGACACACAGGTCATTGTCAGTAAAGACACACAGGTCAGCATCAGTAAATACACACAGGTCATTGTCAGTAAAGACACACAGGTCAGCGTCAGTAAAGACACACAGGTCAGCATCAGTAAATACACACAGGTCATTGTCAGTAAAGACACACAGGTCAGCGTCAGTAAAGACACACAGGTCACCGTTAGTAAAGACACACAGGTCATTGTCAGTAAAGACACACAGGTCAGCGGCAGTAAAGACACACAGGTCATTGTCAGTAAAGACACACAGGTCATTGTCAGTAAAGACACACAGGTCAGCGTCAGTAAAGACACACAGGTCATTGTCAGTAAATACACACAGGTCAGCATCAGTAAATATACACAGGTCATTGTCAGTAAAGACACACAGGTCAGCGTCAGTAAATACACACAGGTCAGCATCAGTAAAGACACACAGGTCAGCATCAGTAAATACACACAGGTCATTGTCAGTAAAGACACACAGGTCAGCATCAGTAAAGACACACAGGTCATTGTCAGTAAAGACACACAGGTCAGCGTCAGTAAAGACACACAGGTCATTGTCAGTAAATACACACAGGTCAGCATCAGTAAATACACACAGGTCATTGTCAGTAAAGACACACAGGTCAGCGTCAGTAAAGACACACAGGTCATCATCAGTAAAGACACACACACAGGTCAGCATCAGTAAAGACACACAGGTCAGCGTCAGTAAAGACACACAGGTCAGCGTCAGTAAATACACACACACAGGTCAGCGTCAGTAAAGACACACACACAGGTCAGCGTCAGTAAAGACACACACACAGGTCAGCGTCAGTAAAGACACACACACAGGTCAGCGTCAGTAAAGACACACACACAGGTCAGCGTCAGTAAAGACACACAGGTCAGCGTCAGTAAAGACACACAGGTCATCGTCAGTAAATACACACAGGTCAGCATCAGTAAATACACACAGGTCATTGTCAGTAAAGACACACAGGTCAGCGTCAGTAAAGACACACAGGTCACCGTTAGTAAAGACACACAGGTCATTGTCAGTAAAGACACACAGGTCAGCGGCAGTAAAGACACACAGGTCATTGTCAGTAAAGACACACAGGTCATTGTCAGTAAAGACACACAGGTCAGCGTCAGTAAAGACACACAGGTCATTGTCAGTAAATACACACAGGTCAGCATCAGTAAATATACACAGGTCATTGTCAGTAAAGACACACAGGTCAGCGTCAGTAAATACACACAGGTCAGCATCAGTAAAGACACACAGGTCAGCGTCAGTAAAGACACACAGGTCAGCGTCAGTAAATACACACACACAGGTCAGCGTCAGTAAAGACACACACACAGGTCAGCGTCAGTAAAGACACACACACAGGTCAGCGTCAGTAAAGACACACAGGTCAGCGTCAGTAAAGACACACAGGTCATCATCAGTAAAGACACACACACAGGTCAGTGTCAGTAAAGACACACAGGTCAGCGTCAGTAAAGACACACAGGTCATCATCAGTAAAGACACACAGGTCAGCGTCAGTAAAGACACACAGGTCAGCGTCAGTAAATACACACACACAGGTCAGCGTCAGTAAAGACACACACACAGGTCAGCGTCAGTAAAGACACACACACAGGTCAGCGTCAGTAAAGACACACAGGTCAGCGTCAGTAAAGACACACAGGTCATCGTCAGTAAATACACACAGGTCAGCGTCAGTAAAGACACACACACAGGTCATCGTCAGTAAAGACACACACACAGGTCAGCGTCAGTAAATACACACAGGTCATCGTCAGTAAAGACACACAGGTCATCGTCAGTAAATACACACAGGTCATCGTCAGTAAAGACACACAGGTCATCGTCAGTAAAGACACACAGGCCATCGTCAGTAAATACACACAGGTCATCGTCAGTAAAGACACACAGGTCATCGTCAGTAAATACACACAGGTCAGCGTCAGTAAAGACACACACACAGGTCATCGTCAGTAAAGACACACACACAGGTCAGGGTCAGTAAATACACACAGGTCATCGTCAGTAAAGACACACAGGTCATCGTCAGTAAAGACACACAGGTCAGCGTCAGTAAAGACACACAGGTCAGCGTCAGTAAAGACACACAGGTCATTGTCAGTAAATACACACAGGTCAGCATCAGTAAAGACACACAGGTCAGCATCAGTAAAGACACACAGGTCAGCGTCAGTAAAGACACACAGGTCAGCATCAGTAAAGACACACAGGTCATTGTCAGTAAATACACACAGGTCAGCATCAGTAAATACACACAGGTCAGCGTCAGTAAAGACACACAGGTCATTGTCAGTAAATACACACAGGTCAGCATCAGTAAAGACACACAGGTCAGCATCAGTAAAGACACACAGGTCAGCATCAGTAAAGACACACAGGTCAGCATCAGTAAAGACACACAGGTCAGCATCAGTAAAGACACACAGGTCAGCATCAGTAAAGACACACAGGTCAGCATCAGTAAAGACACACAGGTCAGCATCAGTAAAGACACACAGGTCAGCATCAGTAAAGACACACACACAGGTCAGCATCAGTAAAGACACACACACAGGTCAGCGTCAGTAAATACACACAGGTCAGCGTCAGTAAAGACACACACACAGGTCAGCGTCAGTAAAGACACACACACAGGTCAGCGTCAGTAAAGACACACACACAGGTCAGCGTCAGTAAATACACACAGGTCAGCGTCAGTAAATACACACAGGTCAGCGTCAGTAAAGACACACACACAGGTCAGCGTCAGTAAAGACGCACACACAGGTCAGCGTCAGTAAATACACACAGGTCAGCGTCAGTAAAGACACACAGGTCAGCTTCAGTAAAGACACACAGGTCAGCGTCAGTAAAGACACACACACAGGTCAGCGTCAGTAAAGACACACACACAGGTCAGCTTCAGTAAAGACACACAAGTCAGCTTCAGTAAAGACACACACACAGGTCAGCTTCAGTAAAGACACACACACAGGTCAGCTTCAGTAAAGACACACACACAGGTCAGCTTCAGTAAAGACACACACACAGGTCAGCTTCAGTAAAGACACACAGGTCAGCTTCAGTAAAGACACACAGACAGGTCAGCGTCAGTAAAGACACACACACAGGTCAGCGTCAGTAAAGACACACACACAGGTCAGCTTCAGTAAAGACACACAGGTCAGCTTCAGTAAAGACACACACACACACAGGTCAGCTTCAGTAAAGACACACACACAGGTCAGCTTCAGTAAAGACACACAGGTCAGCTTCAGTAAAGACACACACACAGGTCAGCTTCAGTAAAGACACACACACAGGTCAGCTTCAGTAAAGACACACAGGTCAGCTTCAGTAAAGACACACACACACACAGGTCAGCGTCAGTAAAGACACACACACAGGTCAGCGTCAGTAAAGACACACACACAGGTCATCAGTAAAGCAATACTCTCTGAAGCATCAGACAGTGTGTTTTTCCTCTCCTTTTATCAAAGACAAAGAACAAAGAGCCAGACTGGGGATATTTAATATCTTCCATTTCAAGGAGCAGCTTGTAATAATCAGGATGCTGTTAGCAATACTAACTGATGTTCTTCTGTTTATTATCTAATTTCTTTAGGTTTCTCTTTAGTCGAGACATGACAGAGGGAATATACTGTACATACATATACTGTACATACATATACTGTACATACATCTGATGCACTCAGAGAGCATTCTGGGGAGAGTGAGATTGAGAGAGATTTTAAAGCCTACGTTTGCATGCTGAGCTTTACATTAATTCCCTTTACCCATGATGCACTACTTTTTAATTCCCCCCCACTCCTCCTCTAACACACACAGGCACATATAGTACATTACACACTCCATCAACATGTGGTGTACCACACTCCCTCCGAAACACTGAGACAGTGAGCCTCGGAGCCACACCTGTTCTGGTTGTTGTACCGAGGTGAGTCAGCAGGGGAAAACAGGGTGTGTGCAGTGCCCCAGGTTGTTTCACGTGGCTTCGCTCATTCACACCCACACATGTTCCTACTGTAACAGTCCAGGTGATTATCCAGTACCAGCTGCAAAACACACGGCCACTGAGCTGACCTGAGAGGCTCCATTGCAATTTGAGCAATTCTCAGAAATTGAATTGAAATGGTATTGGTCCCAAACCTGATCCAAGTGTGTCTTGTCATTTGACTGGTATTGCTGATGCCTATGACAGATCTCTAATTAACAATGACTATAACAAACACTATTACTAGGCTATTATGGTGTAGTATTGCATGGATTACTGAAAGGAAGTTTGAGAGAAAACCTAAAACAATGTTTGAACAAATACAACTCACGATGTGCAGAATCAGATGAAGTGATAATCTTGAGAACCCAAAGTATACTTCAACTTTAGACAACATACCAGGCTGATTGTTGCCCTTAAAGCCAAACCTGATACGCTCAACATGTTCAAGAAGTCATTGTTGGATTCTACGTAGCTAGAGCTTTTTACACATATTGGATCCAGATGTCCAGAAGGGCCATGAGTTGCGCTGCAACCCCTCACATGAATCTGAGAACATCTGGCAATTAAAAGACCTGAACAATCGCAGGATGTTCGTGGTCTTTATTGGTCTACTGACAGGCAGTACAGTTTGATATTGTCTCCAGAGCTCAGCTGAGACAAACGTCTGATTGCTGAACACACAACAGTAAAGATGACTCACTCTCTCTCTCTCTGTTATTGTTCACCATTGGGGATTCTGATAAAAGCAGACACTTAGGGAAACATACTGTTCACAGTAGTTCCCCTATCTGATTATTTTAAATGTTTTTAGCTGAATGATTGGATTGCATTGTGCACTGGCAGTATGGGGCTGGTTTCCTGGACCAAGATGAAGCCTATTCCTGTTCTAACAAGCACTTTCAAGGGAGTTGATTTGCCATTAAACTAGAACCAGGAAACTGGCTTTTGATGGCAGCTCAAAGACAAATTCAATGCTCCATGAACAGCAGAATAGGGCTACAGAGAGACAGGGAAATGAGCAGCAACATGGGAGGCCTACAGACAATGAAGGGGAGAAAGGAAAGATCGCCCAGTGGTCAGTCAGAGATGATGTAGTTTAGTCCAGTCATTAGAGACAGACTTTAGAACAGATGTTGAACAACCTGCTGCTGCTTGTCCATCCGCTGGGCCAAACCTACAGATACAGATACCGTCAGATATAGGTTACAGAGAGCTGGTAGTCCCATCCACCAAACTACCAGGTGTGAAAAAAGGGAAGGTACTCAGGGGATATGCTAATTTGGTATAGAGCAGACCTAACCCACTCCATTAAATTAATCAAAACAGGAACATTTTACATTTGGCTAGAAATTCAAAAGGAAATGATCTTAACAGAGAATAATGTCCTCCTGGGTGCTACCTATATGCCCCCACTAGAATCCCCATGCTTTAATGAAGACAGCTTCTCCATCCTGGACGGGGAAATCAGTCATTTCCAGGCCCAGGGACATGTACTAGTCTGTGGCGACCTAAATACCAGAACCGGACAAGAACCCGACACCCTCAGCACACAGGGGGACAAACACCTGCCTGGAGGTGACAGCATTCCCTCCCTCATATGCCCCCCTAGGCACAATTATGACAACTTAACCAACAAAAACGGGTCACAACTCCTGCAGCTCTGTCGCACGCTGGGTATGTACATAGTCAATGGTAGGCTTTGAGGGGACTCCTATGGTAGGTACACCTATAGCTCATCTCTTGGCAGTAGTACTGTAGACTACTTTATCACTGACCTCAACCTGGAGTCTCTCAGAGCGTTCACAGTCAGTCCACTGACGCCCCTATCAGATCACAGCAAAACCACAGTCTACTTGAACAGAGCAATACTCAATCATGAGGCGTCAAAGTCAACGGAACTGAGTAACATTAAGAAATGCTATAGATGGAAGGAATGCAGTTTGGAAACCTACCAAAAAACAATTAGGCAACAACAAATTCAATCCCTTTTAGACAATTTCCTGGGTAAAACGTTCCACTGTAATAGTGAAGGTGTAAACTTGGCAGTAGAAAATCTTAACAGTATCCCTATCAAATCTAAAGAATCTGAAATAGAAAACCAAAGAAAATGAACAACAATGACAAATGGTTTGATGAAGAGTGCAAAAATTTAAGAAAGAAATTGAGAAACCTGTCCAACCAAAAACATAGAGACCCGGAAAACCTGAGTCTACGGCTTCACTATGGTGAATCACTAAAACAATACAGAATTACACTACGGAAAAAGAAGGAACAGCATGTCAGAAATCAGCTCAATGTAATTGAAGAATCCACAGACTAACCACTTCTGGGAAAATTGGAAAACACTAAACAAACAACAACACAAAGAATTACCTATCCAAATGGAGATGTATAGGTAAACCACTTCTCCAATCTTTTTGTCTCTATAACAAAGAACAAAGAGCAAAAACATATATATGATCAAATACAAATCTTGGAATCAACTATTAAAGACAACCAGAACCCACTGGATTCTCCAATTATCTTGAATGATCAACAGGACAAAATAAAAACCCTCCAACCTAAAAAGGCCTGTGGTGTTGATGGTATTCTCAATGAAATGATCAAATATACAGACAACAAATTCCAATTGGCTGTACTAAAACTATATAACCTTTTTGGGATAGGGGGCAGCATTTTCACTTTTGGATGAATAGCGTGCCCAGAGTGAACTGCCTCCTACTCTGTCACAGATGCTAATATATGCATATTATTATTAGTATTGGATAGAAAACACTCTGAAGTAGAGGTCGACCGATTATGATTTTTCAACTCCGATACCAATACCGATTATTGGAGGACCAAAAAAGCCGATACTGATTAAATCGGCAGATTTTTATTTAATTTAGTTGTAATTATGACAATTACAACAATACTGAATGAACGCTTATTTTAACTTAATATAATACATCAATAAAATCAATTTAGCCTCAAGTAAATTATGAAACATGTTCAATTTGGTTTAAATAATGGAAAACCAAAGTGTTGGAGAAGAAAGTAAAAGTGCAATATGTGCCATGTAAGAAAGCTAACGTTTCAGTTCCTTGCTCAGAACACGAGAACATATGAAAGCTGGTGGTTCCTTTTAATATGAGTCTTCAATATTCCCAGGTAAGAAGTTTTAGGTTGTAGTTATTATAGGAATTATAGAACTATTTCTGTCTATACCATTTGTATTTCATTAACCTTTGACTATTGGATGTTCTTATAGGCACTTTAGTATTGCCAGTGTAACAGTATAGCTTCCATCCCTCTCCTCGCTCCTATCTGGGCTTGAACCAGGAACACAACGACAACAGCCACCCTCGAATCAGCGTTACCCATCGCTCCACAAAAGCCGTGGCCCTTGCAGAGCAAGGGGAACAACCACTCCAAGTCTCAGAGCGAGTGACGTTTGAAAAGCTATTAGTGCGCACCCTGCTAACTAGCTAGCCATTTCACATCGGTTACACGAGCCTAATCTCGGGAGTTGATAGGCTTGAAGTCATAAACAGCTGCTGGCAAACACACGAAAATGCTGTTTGAATGAATGCTTACGAGCCTGCTGGTGCCCTATCACCACTCAGTCAGACTGCTCTATCAAATCACTGTCTTAGTTATAACATAATAACACACAGAAATATGAGCCTTAGGCCATTAATATAGTCGAATCCGGAAACTATCATCTCGAAAACAAGACATTTATTCTTTCAGTGAAATGCGGAACCGTTCTGTATTTTATCTAATGGGTGGCATCCATAAGTCTAAATATTCTTGTTACATTGCACAACCTTCAATGTTATGTCATAATTACATAATTCTGGCAAATTAGGCGGCCCAAACGGTTGCATATACACTGACTCTGCAATGAACGCAAGAGAAGTGACAATTTCACCTGGTTAATATTGCCTGCTAACCTGGATTTCTTTTAGCTAAATATGCAGGTTTAAAAATATATACTTCTGTGTATTGATTTTAAGAAAGGCATTGATGTTTATGGTTAGGTACACATTGGAGCAATGATACGCACCACATCGATTATACGCAACGCAGGACACGCTAGATAAACTAGTAATATCATCAACCATGTATAGTTAACTAGTGATTATGATTGATTGATTGATTGTTTTAATGCTAGCTAGCAACTTACCTTGGCTTACTGCATTCGCGTAACAGGCAGGCTCCTCGTGGTGTGCAATGAGAGGCAGGTGGTTAGAGCGTTGGACTAGTTAACTGTAAGGTTGCAAGATTGAATCCCCGAGCTGACAAGGTAAAAATCTGTCGTTCTGCCCCTGAACGAGGCAGTTAACCCACCGTTCCCAGGCTGTCATTGAAAATAAGAATGTGTTCTTAACTGACTTGCCTAGTTAAATAAAGATTAAATAAAGGGAGTAGAAAAACAACAACAAAAAAACAATGGCCAAATCGGTGTCCAAAAATACAGATTTCTGATTGTTATGAAAATTTGAAATCGGCCCAAATTAAATCGGCCATTCCGATTAATCGGTCGACCTCTATTATCTGCCTCACTTGCTTTGGCAATGTTAACACATGTTTCCCATGCCAATAAAACCCCTTGAATTGAAATTGAATTGAATTGATATAGACAGGCACACTGCATGGTATCCAGTAAGAATGTCTGTTCATCATGGATAGATCTCCACTTAGTCCAGGGCTGTCAGACTCAGGACAATAATACAATAACAATGTTCTGCCACAATAACATTCATGTTTGACCATCCTGTAGATAAACAAAGCTATAGAACAATCAGTCTCTACAACTTAACTGTCGCGTAGAAGAGGTTATAATCTGAACGCATTCAGTATGATTCATGTACAATACGCATAACAAGCTGATGAATAATGACAGGGAATGAACATGCATCAAGCTGCCTTCTCAGTGTCATCAACAAGTTGCACAACCATCTGAAAAATGTTACTCCAGCATAGCGGAGTTGTTCAGCGTGTACTACAGATAGCAAGACATGAGTTCCCCCGTGCTCTCCTCTCTGCTTTGCACGGGATGTCCAAGTTGAGATACCAAAGAGCTGAAGTTAAGACAGCCAGACAGCAGACACTGTGATTACAACCATGGAGATGCACCTTTATTATGATGATGTGGAATGTAGAAACAAGTCCTAATTCACCTCCAGTCAGTGTGTTTATTTATTCATGTTTTAAATTCCCCATTATACTACTATGAACATGTACTGGTGTCTGCATCCCAAGTAGCACCCTACTCCCTACATAGTGCACTGCCTATGGGCCCTGGTCTAAAGTAGTGCCCTATATAGGGAAAAGGGTGCCGTTTGGGACACAGAATACGTGAAGCAGGGTTCTAACAGGAAAGACTGGGTTCACTAGGCTGGGCAAACCCATAGAGAGAGCAGACTTGCTATCCCCTGAGGTTTCCCCATCACATGCCTGTCTCTGTCTGCTAATGACAGGCGAACCACAGACAGAGCCAAGCTCCCACTCCCAGCCTCATGATGTACTGGACTCTATCCACCATAGGCATTTCACTGCCAGAAGCCCATGCCAAGGGTTGAGATTAGGTGCACGAATAAAACACAAGAGCACTATACTTTTTGTGGGCCTTTCTTTTATTAGTATCTTTGAATATTGAATACTTCCACTTGAATTTTGTCCCCCCCCTTACTACCTCTGACTTTACTGATAGCTATTGCAACTGCTTGGCATCCGACTGCAAAGGCGCTACAGAGTGTAGTGTGGACGGCCCAGTACATCACTGGGCCCGAGCTCCCTGCCATACAGGACCTCTATACCAGGCTGTGTCAGAGGAAGGCCAGAGGAAGGCCCTAAAAATTGCCAGCCACCCAAGTCATAGACTGTTCTCTCTGCTACCAAACGGCAAGTGGCACCGAAGTCTGGAACTAACAGGACACTGAACAGCTTCTACCCCCAAGCCGTAAGACTGATAAATAGTTAGTTAAACAGTTAGTCTGGCCAGATATTTGACTCGCCAGATCTCCATTGACCCTTTTTGCACTCACTGTTTTTTGACTCACCAAATACGCTGCTGCTACTGTTTATTATCTATCCTTGTTGCCCAGTCACTTTATTCTTCGCTATCCATGTATATACACATTTCTACCTCAATTACCTTGTACTCCTGCACATCGACTCAGTACTGGTACCCCGTGAACAGTATATAGCCAAATGATCGTTACTCATTGTACATGTATTATGATGTGTTTTAATTTTCTATTATTTCTCTATTTTTCTTTCTCTCTGCATTGTTGGAAATGGCCTAATTATGCAATTCACTATTAGTCTACACCTGTTTTTTACAAAGCATGTGACAAATAACATTTAATTTGATTTTGATGGAGGAAAAATGTACTTACTAGGACTGTGATATGTGGTTCTCACATAGCTATCTTAAGATGAATGCACTAACTGTAAGTCACTCTGGATAAGAGCATCTGCTAAATTACTAAAATAAAAATATATATACAGTATCAGTCAAAAGTTTGGACACACCTACTCATTCCAGGCTCTAAACATTAATATTTTGATTTGTTAAACACTTGACTGACCTTCATGTCTTAAAGTAATAATGTCATTTCTCTTTGCTTATTTGAGCTGTTCACGGCCTAATATGGACTTGGTATTTTACAAAATAGGTCTATCTTCTGTATACCACTCCTACCTTGTCACAACACAACAGATTGGCTCAAATGCATTAAGAATGAAATTCCACAAATGTATTTAACAAGGCACAGCTCTTAACTGAAATGCATTCCAGGTAACTACCTCATGAAGCTGCTTGAGAGAATGCCAAGAGTGTGTAAAGCTGTCATCAAGGCAAAGGGTGGCAACTGAAGAATCTGAAATATATCATATATTTTGATCGGTTTAATACTTTTTTGGTTACTACATGATTCCATATGTGTTATTTCATAGATTTGATGTCTTCACTATTACTCCACAATGTAGAAAATAGTAAATATAAAGAAAAACCCTTGAATAAGTAGGTGTGTTCAAACTTTTGTCTAGTACTGTGTGTGTGTGTGTGTGTGTGTGTGTGTGTGTGTGTGTGTGTGTGTGTGTGTGTGTGTGTGTGTGTGTGTGTGTGTGTGTGTGTGTGTGTGTGTGTGTGTGTGTGTGTGTGTGTGTGTGTGTGTGTGTGTGTGTGTGTGTGTGTGTGTGTGTGTGTGTGTCAGTTTGTGTAATTTTTAAAAACTTGGGTCAAATGTTTAGAGTAGCCTTCCACAAGCTTCCCACAATAAGTTGGGTGAATTTTGGCCCATTCCTCCTGGCAGAGCTGGTGTAACTGAGTCAGGTTTGTAGGCCTCCTTACTCGCACACACTTTTTCAGTTCTGCCCACACATTTTCTATGGGAGTGAGGTCAGGGCTTTGTGAAGGCCACTCCAATACCTTGACTTTGTTGTCCTTACGCCATTTTGCCACAACTTTGGAAGTATGCTTGGGGGTCATTGTCCATTTGGAAGAGTCATTTGCAACCAAGCTTTAACTTCCTGACTGATGTCTTGAGATGTTGAGATGTTGCTTCAATATATCCACATAATTTTCCTACCTCATGATGCAATCTATTTTTTTGAAGTGCACCAGTCCCTCCTACAGCAAAGCACCCCCACAAAATTATGCTGCCCCCCCCATGCTTCATGGTTGGGATGGTGTTCTTCGGCTTGCAAGCCTCCCCCTGTTTCCTCCAAACATAACGATGGTCATTATGGCCAATAAGTTCTATTTTTGTTTCATCAGACCAGAGGACATTAAAAAAGTACAATCTTTGTCCCAATGTGCAGTTGCAAACCGTAGTCTGGCTTTTTTTATGGTGGTTTTGGAGCAGTGGCTTCTTCCTTGCTGAGCGGCCTTTCAGGTTATGTCGATGTAGAACTCGTTTTACATGTTGATACTGATACTTTTGTACCTGTTTCTTCCAGCATCTTCACAAGGTCATTTGCTGTTGTTCTGGGATTAATTTGCACTTTTCGCACCAAAGTACATTAATCTCTAGGAGACAGAGCGTGTCTCCTTCCTGAGCGGTATGATGGCTGCATGGTCCCATAGGGTTTATACTTGCGTACTATTGCTTGTACAGATGAACGTGGTACCTTCAGGCATTTGGAAATTGCTCCCAAGGATGAACCAGACTTGTGGAGGTCTACAATCTTTTTTCTGAGGTCTTGGCTGATTTCTTTTGATTTTCCCATGACAAGCAAAGAGGCACTGAGTTTGAAGGTAGGCCTTGAAATATATCCACAGGTACACCTTCAATTGACTCAAATGATGTCAATTATCCTATCAGAAGCTTCTAAAGCCATGACATAATTTTCTGGGATTTTCCAAGCTGTTTAAAGGCACAGTCAATTTAGTGTATGTAAACTTCTGATAAGTGAAATAATCTGTCTGTAAACAATTGTTGGAAAAATGACTTGTGTCATGCACAAAGTAGATGTCCTAACCGACTTGGCAAAACTATAGTTTGTTAACAAGAAATTTGTGGAGTGGTTGAAAAACGAGTTTTAATGACTCCAAAACAAGTGTATGTGAACTTCCGACTTCAACTGTACACTACCGTTCAAAAGTTTGGGGCCACTTAGAAATGTCCTTGAAAAAATACATGAAATTAGCAAAATGAATAGAAAATATAGTCAAGACGTTGACAAGGTTATAAATAATGATTCTTAATTGAAATAATAATTGTGTCCTTCAAACTTTGCTATCATCAAAGAATCCTCCATTTGCAGCAATTACAGCCTTGCAGACCTTTGGCATTGTAGTTGTCAATTTGTTGAGGTGATCTGAAGAGATTTCACCCCATGCTTCCTGAAGCACATCCCACAAGTTGGATCGGCTTGATGGGCACTTTTACGTACCGTACGGTCAAGCTGCTCCCACAACAGCTTAATAAGGTTGAGATCCGGTGACTGTGCTGGCCACTCCATTATAGACAGAATGCCAGCTGACTC
Organism: Oncorhynchus gorbuscha; assembly: GCF_021184085.1. Taxonomy (NCBI): domain Eukaryota; kingdom Metazoa; phylum Chordata; class Actinopteri; order Salmoniformes; family Salmonidae; genus Oncorhynchus; species Oncorhynchus gorbuscha. The sequence goes on from NC_060182.1 coordinate 79,988,954, forward strand.
CTTCTTCCCTAAATAGTTATTGCATAGTTTGGGCCATTGTCGTGTTGTAGGAGGATATTGGCTCCAATTAAGTGATAGCCGTCCTTTTTCAAGATCCATTTAACCCTGTAAAAATCTCCCACTTTACCACAACCAAAGAAACCCCAGACCATCACATTGCCTCCACCATGCTTGACAGATTTTTTCTGCATCTCACGAATGTTCTTCTTCGTGATCCGAACACATCAAACTTAGATTAGTCTGTCCATAACACGTTTTTCCAATCTTCCTCTGTCTAGTGTCTGTGTTCTTTTGCCCATCTTAATCTTTTCTTTTTATTGGCCAGTCTGAGATATGACTTTTTCTTTGCAACTCTGCCTAGAAGGCCAGCATCCCGTAGTTGCAGCTCCCCTGTTGACATTGAGACTGGTGTTTTGCGGGTACTATTTAATGAAGCTGCCAGTTGTGGACTTGTGAGGCGTCTGTTTCTCAAACTAGACACTCTAATGTACTTGTCCTCTTTCTCAGTTGTGCACCAGGGCCTCCCACTCCTCTTTCAATTCTGGTTGGAGCCAGTTTGCGCTGTTCTGTGAAGGGAGTATTACACGGCGTTGTACAAGATCTTCAGTTTCTTGGCAATTTCTCGCATGGAATAGCCTTCATTTCTCAGAAAAAGAATAGGCTGACGCGTTTCAGAAGAAAGTTCTTTGTTTCTGGCCATTTGGAGCCTGTAATCGAACCCACAAATGCTGATGCTCCAGACACTCAACTAGTCGAAGGACAGTTTTATTGCTTCTTTAATCGGTTTAAACAACAGTTTTCAACTGTGCTAACATAATTGCAAAAGGGTTTTCTAATGATCAATTAGCCTTTTAAAATGATAAACTTGGATTAGCTAACACGACGTGCCATTGGAACACAGGAGTGATGTACGCCTATGTATATATTCATTTCTTTTTTTAAATCAGGGGTTTCCAGCTACAAGAGTCCTTTACAACATTAACAATGTCTACACTGTATTTCTGATCAATTTGATGTTATTTTAATGGACAAAAAAAAAGCTTTTCTTTCAAAAACAAGGACATTTCTAAGGACCCCAGACTTTTGAATGGTAGTGTATATATATATATTTATTTACTCATTTATGTGGCCAGCACCGGTAGAGAAACGTAAGATGTGCTTAGCTATCATCACCTAAACAATCTTCATCTATGTTCTGATTGATGGTGATTCATACATGTGAATGATTTACATTTGCACTGCAGGTAATCTAATCAATCGATCCTACCCGAAAAAACTAATGCATTTATCAGTCATTTTAAATAATGTGGGTGAATATATCTGAAGCTCAGACCCCTGTGATGTCGACACAATCAACATGAATGGAATGATAACCCGGGTACTGAGGAAGCCTGTTGCATAGTGCATTGAGCACAGCACAGACCTCCCCTTAGAAGCCAGACCTTTTAAGTGATCAAACGATATTGCGAAACCCAGGACAACCCATTTAGAGTATTACATAAGAGAGAGAAGTCAGCGCAGGCTAACCTGTCCAGTTCAACGAGGTCAGTCAATCAGACCATGGGATGCGTTTTACGTAATGAATCCCACAAGTCCCTTGATCGATTTCATCTCTGTCAATATGTCATCAAAAGGAGGCTAAGTGTGTCTATTTAGAACTCATCGTTCGGCGCAACAGTAGATACTAGATTTATAAAACACACACATTTTACCATGTGACCTATTCACTCACTGCATGGATGGAAAACTAGCTCATCTTATTGTCAGATCACATTATAATGGAGATGATCTGGACACCATCATTGGAACCACTTGGAGAGGAAAGGAAGCAAGGACAGAAATAGACAGGCATGTGTGTCGGAGGTAATAGGGGGGCAATTTCCTATTCGCTGGATCTGAAAACCACCCAGGGCTGCATCCCAAATGGAACCATTTTCCCTATATAGTGTACTACTTTCGATCAGGGCCCATAGGGAATTGCGTACCATTTGGGACGCAGACCAGGTCATATAGCCTAGCTAGCGACATGTGTGTTACATTTTGGTTAGAGTCGGGAACATTTGGAATTGATTTTGGTCGGTCGGAGCTGTTTTGGTGCTCTCCTGACAGAATGCCATTGGGATCAGATCACTCAGACTGCAGAGTGGAGCAGAGTGGAGCACTCAGGGTCTAGAGAGTTGCTAAGATCAATATTAGCAGGGTGCTGACAGGCCAATCGGCTCTTAGTTCCCCTGGGCTCTGATAGAAGGGTCAAATGTCAAGCCAATAGGGGGATGCCTCCAGCCCTCTTCCATCCCACTCATGAAATAACCAGAGGCATACAGTCCCTGGTCCCTGCAGGAGTGCAGTTACACACACACACACACACACACACACACACACACACACACACACACACACACACACACACACACACACACACACACACACACACACACACACACACACACACACACACACACACACCACAGCTGGTTTAGATGCCTCTGATGAAAACCAACCACACATATACACACTCTTCACCATCCCAGATCCCTCCCTCTCATTCAGCCATATCTGAGCTAACTTCCAATTTTCTAAACTCATCCTTTTCCCCAGGACCCTGGATACCCACTGCTCTCCTCCCTTGTTGCCAGGGCTGTTTCTGATTCAGAGCCCTGCCTGCATTACATGTGCTAATCCAGCGGGATGAGTCGCTGGGATTGAACAAGGACCAGTGTGAGTAATGAGTTTTTATAGGCTAAGCTTCGGCTGCATGGGTCCCCCAGCTGCCAATCAATGATGGGTGGGAGTCTCTGGGCAGTGTGTGTGTGTGTGTGTGTGTGTGTGTGTGTGTGTGTGTGTGTGTGTGTGTGTGTGTGTGTGTGTGTGTGTGTGTGTGTGTGTGTGTGTGTGTGTGTGTGTGTGTGTGTGTGTGTGTGTGTGTGTGTGTGTGTGTGTGTGTGTGTGTAGTGTGCTTCATGTGCATCTAACAACATCCATTGTGTGCAATATTGAGCAGATGTGTGTGTGTGAAAAATGTGAAACTACTAACTGTGTTGGCTCACCCTAGGAAGAAATGCATACAGACCAGAGTCTCATTATAGTTAAACAATCTGACGTGCTGCTGTGTGTGTGTGTGTGTGTGTGTGTGTGTGTGTGTGTGTGTGTGTGTGTGTGTGTGTGTGTGTGTGTGTGTGTGTGTGTGTGTGTGTGTGTGTGTGTGTGTGTGTGTGTGTGTGTGTGTGTGTGTGTGTGTGTGTGTGTGTGTGTGTGTGTGTGTGTGTGTGTGTGTGTTGGCTCACCCTAGGAAGAAATGCATACGAGTCTCATTATAGTTTTTTTTGTTCAGGGCTCCCTGCATTCCCAGCTCACACCACACAGAGACAGACGGAGTGTTGTTTTCCCTTGAATTATGACAGACACATTCTGAGCACATAGCTGCCTAAATACAGAGGGAGTAAAAGGGAGTAGAATTCCACTGTGCCAGTAGCACACTACTTATGCTTCCCTTAGAGTTAGTTGTCCATAGAGAAACAGAAGCAGCCACAGATTTCCCCTAAGATCCATTACTGTGCGAGTGTTGTTGTTCCCCTGTTGAATAACATACAGCCAGAAGTCTTGTAATGCTTTCATTGAAACATTTTTAAACAATCTTACCTTTTTACACAACAGCAATATATCCTCTTATATGGGTAAACATCCTCGTTATAAAGTCCAGTCCAGGCAGCGAAACAAGCTCCACAGAACAGAGTGAGTCCTGCTCTGCTCTCTGTTCTGCTCTCTGCTTTCTACAGGCAGGCAGCCAGCGCTACTAGAGACCAGATGACCGAGAATGTGAGAAGAGCTGAAGACAGAGCTTCCTATGTCTCCAGCAGTGAGATCACCACAATCACAGTCCAGGAAAGGAGAGAAACACATCCAGCTCCAGCCTCATCCAGCAGAACAGCTCGGAACAGAAAGACCTCCTCAGCATGGACATAGCATTGTGACATCCACGGGTTGAGTCAGTGAAGCGTGGTCACTGAACTGTAGCTGTAGTCGAGCCAACTCCTCTGTCTGCACATAAATACACAGCCTCACAGTCAGTCGCAAACTATCTGTCACACAGAACTGCTTCTCTATTCTACAGTAACACTTATCAATCTATCCAAGTCTAACTCACTGTAATCCAGTAAAGTCTCCCCACTTAAAGGATCTCTGGAAGTGACTACACTGAGACAGCACACAGGCCGTCAGTCCACACTGCTCTGAGCATATGGACAGAGACACACAAACCCACTGTGGTTGGCTTCTGCTGCTGCTGCAGTCAGCCAGCCCACATCCCTATGCCATGCCACACCCCCCAGTGACCAGCGTGTTTCTATTGGAGGGAGTCAGAGCTGGGCTCCTCCCACTGCTCTCAGCTTTCTTTCTGTTCCACTTAGAGAAGTGTGTGTGTGTGTGTGTGTGTGTGTGTGTGTGTGTGTGTGTGTGTGTGTGTGTGTGTGTGTGTGTGTGTGTGTGTGTGTGTGTGTGTGTGTGTGTGTGTGTGTGTGTGTGTGTGTGTGTGTGTGTGTGTGTGTGTGTGTGTGTGTGTGTGTGTGTGTTTCCTGCCATGTTGAAAGATCAATACTCTTAGTGACATGGACCATCTGTATCCAGATTGGGTTACACTAGCAGGAGCTCTATTGTAGAAGATCGACTCATCACACACCCTAACATATTATCTATCACTGACAATCAATCACCACACAGACTAGGCCAACGTAACTTACATTGCGCTACAATGGATGGATTTGTCATCTTGCCTTCCATCCACCAGACATACAGAGTCCATGTCCTATCATTTTCTCAGAATACTAAGCTATTAAGGGAGTGATGAGGGCTTTCCTCACCAAGAACATATCACACTACTGTTTGACACACACGACAGACAGACAGACAGACAGACAGACAGACAGACAGACAGACAGACAGACAGACAGACAGACAGACAGACAGACAGACAGACAGACAGACAGACAGACAGACAGACAGACAGACAGACAGACAGACAGACAGACAGACAGACAGACAGACACACACACACACACACACGATAGACACACACACACATACTGTATCTGCCTCTGAGGCAATCCTTTCAATCTGCTTTAAGACTCAATTTCCCACCAACCACCACCAGTACGTACAGCAGGTAACCTAGCAGTTAAGAGTGTTGGGCCAGTAACCGGAAAGGTCGCTGGCTTGAATCCCGGAGCCAGCAAGGTGGAAAAATCTAAGTTGATTAAGGCAGCCCCCTGCACCTCTCTGATTCAGAGGGGTTAGGTTAAACACGGAAGACACATTTCAGTTGAATGCATTCAGTTCCCTTTCCCAGTGTTTTGACTTACGATTGTGATTCAAGTGGATAATCACCTTTGGGATCATTCTAGATGTTTCCCCACCCATTTGACTCATGTCAATAAAAAAGGAACACAATAGTCTACTATACCAATACTCTACTATACCAATACTCTACTATACCAATACTCTACTATACCAATACTCTACTATACACACTGCAATACTACACCCAATGTAAGGTGGGGGTATGATTTCAAGCATTTTAGATTTGCAAAACACACTGAAACTTCCCTGAGGAATACATCTGCAACAGTTGCCCAACGTTGGAGCTGATAAAAACATAGCAGTAACGCAATGTTGAGCTTAAAAGGTTACAGCAAGTAACTCTGTTGATCCCAAATGGCACCTTATGGACCCTATGGGCCCTGGTCAAAAGTAGTGCACTAAATAGGGAATAGGGTGCCATTTGGGCTGCGTCCTCTGTCCACTGCAGTCCGTAAACAGCATGTTAGTGTTCCTGTGGATGACTGACCTTTGCCCAAATAATACCCAGCAGCATTCGCTCTCATGTTGGTGTTCTCAGATAGTTGCTAAGTAGAGGAATAAAAGGGGGTTTCCCCTGCTGCCAGAATCCTCTTTATGAGCCAATGGATAAAGGCTTGCTCTGATTTTTTGATTTTATTAACTCGGCACATGCCTCAGCCCTCTTTCTCTCAGTGCAAAGCCCTCTGGTGTACAAAGTCTCATTCACTATGCTGTTGGAAAATACAGCATCATTCACGACACACAGTGTATCGATGACAATTAACAAGCAGAGAGCAAATTATCTATAATCTCACCATGCTGTGAAATGAATGACACACAGAGATACTGGGACACAATGCTCCAACAACTGGTGGTCTAGAGTCAACTAGTATGTGGACACAAGTCATTGAAAAGTATCCCATGGTATCAAAAACACAGGAGCCAATCTAATGGAGCCTGTTACAAGCTATTCAATGGACTCAGCAATCCTCCTCCCCTCTAGAAAGAGGACTTTGTCCATGTCACAGAGTCACACAGAGCAGGACCTGGCTGCCCTCAGAGAGAGAACCAGTGTTTGCCAGCAGTCAGCACCCTGGGCTGTCCTGGCTGTCTACGGATGCCTGCCCAGTCTGCAGAGGCTCAGTGGCTAGCTGATACCAACTGGTGAGTGGTCAGACAGACTGACATTCCCCTGTGGGGCCAGACAGCTGAGGACAGCTCTCCCTCAGTCTCATTCACACAGCCTGTAGCCTGCCAGGCTCCTAGTAAATAACATGGCCACCATCACTTTTGTAATGAAACAAACTGGTCATGATGCATTCCCACTCTGGGACGGACTACCTGACTCACTGTCAGCGTCTGTCTGTGAAGACTGTAGAGGAATGCCACAGATGGACGAACACATACGCACGCACACACACAGTCATCATATCACGCGGCTGCAAAAACACTCCTCTGATTACAGACATACTGCCTTTTAATGGGATATCTGGGATATTCAAGCCATTTTTTATGACAGTGGTTGAAAAGCCTGGGAAATAAAACAGCCTATGCATGTTTCATGCATGCTATGTTCACAGACGTTTAGAATCTCCTAAACTGTGTTTCAGTAAACAGTTCCGTGAAGGGAGAGTCTTGTTTTTCCCTCTGGGCGTGCCTCAACAGGATAAGCTGATGCATCGAAGGAGTGACACACAGACCTCAGTAACCCGACCTGGAATATCAGCAAGCCCTGGAGACAAATCTCACAATGGCTCATAATCTGACACAATCAATAACACAATGTCTCAATCGCACGTACACATTTCCAGCTGAATCCAACATTAATGACAGACGTCTGCTGTGATGAATAGGGCTTGGTTAGTTACAGGACATAGTTAGAACTTCACCAGGATGTCAACACGAATCATCAAATGTTTCATGAAACATCCAAACATGACGACCATCCCACTGTGAGAATTACAGTGGGCTGAAACACATGGCACTGCTTTGCTCGGGTCCCAGTCGTGCTGTGGAACAAGCTGTGTCCTGTCGCTGTCATGAGCAGGGCACTTTAGTCCAGTTAGCTGCGGCCTCATTAGCACAGTGAAGTGAGCTGTCAGACACTTATCTTCGATAGCCATAACACTGTTCACTGTGAGAAACATATTTACCCTGCCTGCATCCCAATTTTCTGGGAAGTGTACACTTGTGCACGCCTCTGAACAGATCTACAGTAAATAGCATTTGATACGCATAAGCATACGCTATAGAGAGTTTCCATCATATTTCTTCACATCAGTCATTTCCTTTTAATGGGATGTGGGCAAGTGCACAAGAAGGATTAAGAATTGGGACACAGACCCTGTTTGTATGCGGGACACTAACAACATTCAAAAGAATGTATATATCATCCAATCACACAATCCCTCGGCTGACAGGAGATAGTCAGCAAGAGGCAGTCTGGTTTCATCCCTCTGTACCTCCCCATGTTGCCCGACTGTATTCCAGGGCGTGTTCTCAGCATGAGCAAAACAGCTGGCAGGCGTATTCACAGTCATTTTCAACCTCTCCTTGTCCCACTCTGTAATCCCCACATGGTTTAAGATGACCACCATCATTCCTGTTCTCAAGAACTCTTAAGTTTTCATGCCACAATGACTACCACCCTGTAGCACTCACATCTGTAATCATGAAGTGCATTGAGTGGCTGATTATGGCATACATTAATTAACTCATCCCAGACACCCTTTACCCACTCCAATTTGTATACCGCCCCAACAGATCCATAGGTTACACAATCTCAATTGCTCTCCACACGGTCCTCACCCACCTAGATAAGAGGAATACATATATGAGAATGCTGTTCATTGACTACAGCTCAGCGTTCAATACCAGTGTGCCCTCCAAGCTCGTCACCAAGCTTAGGACTCTAGGTCTGAACACCTACCTCTGCAACTGGACCCTGGACTTCCTGACGGGCTGATCCCAGGTGGTGAGGGTAGGCAACCACCTCCGCCACACAAACCCTCAACACAGGGGCCTCACAGGGATATGTGCTTAGTCCCCTCCTGTACTCCCTATTCACCCACGACAGTGTAGCCACGCATGACTCCAACACCATTATCAAGTTTGCTGACAACACAGCTGTGCTTGGCCTGATCACAGGAGATGATGAGTCAGCTGACAGGGAGCTGGCAGTGTGGTGCCGGAGCAACATCCTCTCCCTCAACATCAGCAAGAACAAGGAGCTGATCGTGGACTACAGGAAACGGGGGGCTAGTACGCCACATTGACGGGGCCATAGTGTAGCAGGTTGAGAGCTTCAAGTTCCTCGGTGTGCAAATAACTAAAGACTTGGCATTTGGCATGGGCCACCAAATCTTCCAAAAGTTCTACTTCTGTACCGTTGAGAGGATTTTGACTGGCTGCATCACTGCCTGGTATGTCAACTGCAGCGCCCTCGATCGCATGGCACTACAGAGGGTGGTGCAGACAACCCAGTACATCACAGAGGCCAAGCTCCCTGCCAACCAGGACATCTATATCAGGCGGTGTGGTAAGAAGGCCCGGGGGAAAAAAGACTCCAACCACCCAAGCCATAGACTATTTCTCCTGCTTCTGCACGACAAGCGGTACCAGTGCATCAAGTCTGAAGCCAACAGGCTCTTGAATACCTTCAATGGCCAAGCCATAAGGCTGATAAATAGCTAACAATAGCTACACAGACCATCTGAGTTAACCTTGTATCCTCATTGACATTTTTATTTTTTGTTTTTGTCTCTATGCACACTCACCGAACCCTACACACTCCCAGAGCCCTACACACTCCCAGAGCCCTACACACTCACCGAGCCCTACACACTCACCGAGCCCTACACACTCCCAGAGCCCTACACACTCACCGAGCCCTACACACTCCCAGAGCCCTACACACTCACCGAGCCCTACACACTCCCAGAGCCCTACACACTCCCAGAGCCCTACACACTCACCGAGCCCTACACACTCACCGAGCCCTACACACTCACCGAGCCCTAAACACTCCCAGAGCCCTACACACTCACCGAGCCCTACACACTCACCGAGCCCTACACACTCCCAGAGCCCTACACACTCACCGAGCCCTACACACTCCCAGAGCCCTACACACTCCCAGAGCCCTACACACTCACACACTCACGCCATCATCTGCCCACTCACACATAACATGCACATACATTTATACTGCCTCTGCACACATGGACACCCACTCACATACAAGCTGCTGCTACTCTGCTTATCTTATATCTTGAAGCTAAGTCACCTTACTCCTGTACATATATACCTTCATTACTCCAGTATCCCTGCACATTGTAAATATGGTATTTGAACTAATCCTGTTTATAGTATGCTAACTTACTTATTGTGTTCTTCATATTTTTGTTGGGTTTTGAGTTTGAAAGAAAGGCATTTCAAAGTACTTGTGCATTAAAACTTGAAACTTGTTGTTATTGTTCAGAAGATCGCTTATCTGCTTACTGTAAGTTACTCAAGGTATAGACTCAGGGTGAAATCAGTGTCATTGAGTCATTGAGGATACAAAGTGCAAACAGATGATGTATGGTAGCACCAACAACAAATGCAGAATCCTGGTTCACTTCGGACAGATCAGACAGAGCTTCCTTCCTACTTGAGGTAGTTAAAAATACAATTCTAAGAGGTCAGAGTTTGTTTGGAACATTTTGATATGCATGACCAACATAAGACAGTTTTTCGGATTGAGTCAGAGACCAGACAGTAGCCATCAATTCTCCTCCCATCTGTTGAAAGGATCAGAGCTACCTGACATCCTCCTCACCGATCCAGGATATGAACATTTATAACCACATCAAGTTTTATGTTGGAAAGATACGCGGACCTGGATGTCTCAGACCTCAGCAGAATATGATATTCTTTGAGGAGGACATGTGCTGTATAGTAGGTCAGCCCACCCATCTGCTTTACCTCTGACCAAAGGAGTTACACAGAAAGTACCAATATGACAGAAAACATTTCCTATAAATGATCTCATGAAGAGAACAGTGAGGACGAGACACAGGTATAGGAAGCACAGCATGTCCATATTGAATGATAGAGGCCTATCGTCAATTTGGGAGAACTTACACAAGATCAGGAGTCCTATCAAACATAAATCCCCTGCAGCCCATATAGGCCTAAGTTCAGATGGTTAACAAAAGACTAAAACTTTGATCAAAAGTGATGTGCCATGGGAAATCAATTCTTATTATGAACATTACAAAAACAATCCCATTGGTTTGCTTTCTTTGGAAACCCCATCAATATTTAGAGTACAAAACTCACACACTGTGAGCAACTGCCCCACTCGCAATGACATTGACAGGCAAGCAAATACTGTAGTTGTTGTCAGTGAAAACAGCAACCATGGAGCGAGGAGCGGCAGGACTGATAGACAGATAGCTACAGATAACTATAAAACATCAACGCAAATGTGGGGTATTCTGTGCATGTCTGTAGCAACACTGTGGCAATCATTCATACCGATCAAGCATCATTGCAACATGGCAAGTCACATTGCTTCAACTTTTGTAACACTCCCAGACATTTGGAACAACAGTGTCTGTGAGACGTCCTACTTGGAATGTTGGTGACAAACAACTCAGGTTTTTCAATGTGATTCACAGTGGAATGCCACCTGGGCTCTATGTTAGCATGTCACAATCAGACATTCATCGATTTAGGCCTGGCCTTGTGGGAAACCATTTTGGCTCACGGTTTGATAGTTTCACTCTTGCCCCAAGGGCAATTCCATGGTGACAGATTAACGAGACTCAGATTTTTTACTTTAAATATATACCAAACAAAAACCATTGATTTAAAAGTTTAGCAAACCACACAACTCTACGCATATGAATGATTACTTTTCACGATTTCCACAGAAAATTTTACAAAAGCACATTTACAGGAAGAATTGTGCAGATACAAAGTCTGGTAACAGAACAAAACGGAGGGAGATTTCACTGTAATTCTGTTACCAAACTTTGCATCTGCACAGTTTTCCAGTAAAAGTTTTTTTTTTTACTGTGTAAATTGTTCAAATGAGTCATTGTGCATAGAGTTGTTTGTTAAACTTTGAATGGTTTTTGTTTGGCATACAGCGTAATTCCGTTACAACTTCATAGTTCGGGATCAGAGTAGGAACCGGCTTAGTTTGTATGTGAGGCTGACATTGTTTCTGAGTATGGTGATGTAGTGTGTCCCTCTAAGCGGAATGCCTGTTCACACTTTCTCTGCCCTATTAACAAATAAGAGAGTGTAATGATTCAAAGCATAGCACTGTAACACACTTGCCAACAATCGAAGATTATTCAAAACATTTCCAAGCTGCCTGCTCCTCACGCCTAATCAAAGACGCAGAGCATAAGACAGTGAAGAAAGAGAGCGATGAAGCACCTTTTATGCAATAGGGACACTTCCCAGCTACACTGTTGGGTGTAAAGTCCTATAAAACAGTCGGTAGTGCCTCTATCTCTGTATGTTTATGTATGCAGTGTGGGTGCTGACAACCTCGTCTGGGGGGTTAGGGGAGCAGAGAGGGGAGAGAGCAGGGTTCACTGAGGCAGTCCTCTGGTCTAGAGGGTTTAAGTTGGGGGGAGCTGACTGATAGGCTGTGCCTCTGCCTGAAAATGAATAGCACCAGATCACACCATTGTCCAGCCCCACTGAAGCACAAAGACAGAGAATGGGAAGTTCAAACAGCTACACTGGGCCATTGTTGAGCCTCACCGGGCCGACAGGGCTGGGCTCAATGGGTGGGGCAACCCAGGCAGAGCAGGGCCATAGCAGCCTCTGGGATAGTCCCATCCATTTCATACTAGTCCTACAAAGAAACTAAATGGTGGCTGATGCAACCACCGCACACGCTGTTGCTCCTCCTATCTGCCTGATTTTACTGTGGGTGGTGGAAGGGGTGTGTTGCTACCAACCTTGTGGTATTACGCAAGGTCTGTCTCCACCACATGCAAATATGCAAGTCTTGAACAGACACACAATCAGAGAGTGAAACACACACACTAAAGTCCAGCAGAGAGCATACAGTACTCTGGTAAATCATTCTCCTCAGCCGTTCACAGGCAAAGGCAGAAGCTGAGCGACCACTAAAGGAAAAACAACTGGCTTGGTTTCACTGAGTGAGATAGCTCATCTATCCTCATCAATATCTTGACATAGCAACAAAACTATTCTAAAAACAGTACATCATAACTTCATTATGAGGAAAAATAGAACCAACAAGAACTGTGCCAAATGGTATTGGTAGCTCCTCTACACATTTAACGGAAGAGCTACAATGTTTCTCTTTTGCAAGGCTTTCCCAATTGCCATAGAGTTAGATCAAGACTGGAACGTTTTATGAACAACTAGCCTAGTTAGAGTAGAATGCTCTACCTCCTTTCTCTACAACCGTCTACCCCTTCTGTACGTCCCCTCTACGGCTACATCTTCAGATGTCACAGTGGTAGAGCAGATGTCAGTCATTCATTATCATTTATTACTGATATTATATTCATATGTTTTCAATGGGATTAATTACTCCATTACTCAGTCCCGCTTTATTTGAAGTGCATTTTATGAAGGCTTCATAAAGCCCTACATAGATGCTTCACAAATCATCTATAAGTGTATATCATGTCCTATAAAGATTCATAATGTGGCCTGACAGTGTGACCTAAGCAACCGTTTATTTGTTCACATTTATTCATCTTTTATAGAGAATGAAATACAGTTACAGATTAATAGTTGTGATCCATGTATGCAGTGCTTATGAAGCATATATGAATGCTTTATGAAGCCTTTATAAGATGTACTTCAAATAACGTGGGACAAAAGTCTTTACCAATACGTCATGGTGTCATTGTGCATGACTAAGTCTGGGACTGGAGCTGCTGTGAGCAGAGCTTTAGATGAATTTGAGGGCGGTGTGAACATCACAGAGGAATACTAACATCCCTCTCAGGACTCCTCCTCGCTCGGTATCGGTTCCTCGAGTGGAAATAAGTCCCGGTATCAAGTCTTGGCACAGCTCTGACATTCCCTTACGTTGAGATAGCTCCTACAGTACATACTGTACGGTACTGTATCAGCATGACCTCACTGGTTTTAATTGAAGACTTCTCCTCCCACACATACACACACAAGGGGGGTGGCGGGGTCCCAGACAGGGGAATGCAGAGAGGTCAGTAGTACTGTAGGAACCTGTGATTCAGGGCTGGTGAACCATGGGGAATGTCTGCCTGGGGGCACAGTGCAGGCAGCCAGACAACAACCCATCTGAACTGAATGGTCTGCTGCTGGGAAGTAAGATCTACCCAGTGCCCGGCGTGTTAGATATTAGAGGTGTTACTAATTAAAAAGGATGAAACTCCAGTGCTGTACACAGATACACACATCTAACATCACGGAAGTCATTGCAGTGCAGGGAGATAACCAAGACATTACCCATCTTCTGCATCATTACACACAGCAATTAGGGATAGATGCGTGCTGAGTTCAGACGGTTCAGCAAACATTGATGTTATCATTCTTTTAAATGCCTCACCTGATGCCAGGAGGAGAGGGGCAAAACTGGTACATGTACAAGAGTTGTAATTAGAGGTCGAACGAATAATCGGAATGGCCGATTAATTAGGGCCGATTTCAAGTTTTCACAACCATCGGAAATCGGTATTTTTGGGTGCCGATTTGCCGATTTTTTAAAAATGTATTCTTTTTTTATTTGTTATATAGCTTTATTTTGCTAGGCCAGTCAGTTAAGAACACATCCTTATTTTCAATGACGGTGGGTTAACTGCCTTGTTCAGGGGCAGAACGACAGATTTTCACCTTGTCAGCTTGGGGATCCAATCTTGCAACCTTACAGTTAACTAGTCCAACGTAATAACGACCTGCCTCTCATTGCACTCCACAAGGAGGCTGCCTGTTACGCGAATGCAGTAAGCCAAGGTAAGTTGCTAGCTAGCATTAAACTTATCTTATAAAAACAATCCATCATAATCACTAGTTAACTACACATGATTGATGATATTACTAGATATTATCTAGCGTGTCCTGCGTTGCATATAATCTGACTGAGCATACAAGCATACAAGTATCTAAGTATCTGACTGAGCGGTGGTAGGCAGAAGCAGCCGCGTAAACATTCATTCAAACAGCACTTTCATGCGTTTTGCCAGCAGCTCTTTGTTGTGCGTCAAGCATTGCGCTGTTTATGACTTCAAGCCTATCAACTCCCGAGATTAGGCTGGTGTAACCGAAGTGAAATGGCTAGCTAGTTAGCGCACGCTAATAGCGTTTCAAACATCACTCGCTCCGAGACTTAGAGTAGTTGTTCCCCTTACTCTGCATGGGTAATGCTGCTTCGATGGTGGCTGTTGTCATTGAGTTGCTGGTTCGAGCCCAGGGAGGAGCGAGGAGACGGACAGAAGCTATACTGTTACACTGACAATACTAAAGTGCCTATAAGAACATCCAATAGTCAAAGGTTAATGAAATATAAATGGTATAGAGGGAAATAGTCCTATAATTCATATAATAACTACAACCTAAAACTTCTTACCTGGGAATATTGAAGACTCATGTTAAAAGGGACCACCAGCTTTCATATGTTCTCATGTCCTGAGCAAGGAACTGAAACGTTAGCTTTCTTACATAGCACAATTTGCACTTTTACTTTCTTCTCCAACACTTTGTTTTTGCATTATTTAAACCAAATTGAACATGTTTCATTATTTACTTGAGGCTAAATTGATTTTATTGATGTATTATATTAAGTTAAAATAAGTGTTAATTCAGTATTGTTGTAATTGTCATTATTACAAATACATTTCAAAAATTGGCCGATTAATCGGTATGGGCTTTTTTGGTCCTGCAATAATAGGTATCGGTGTTGAAAAATCATAATCAGTCGACCTCTAGTTGTAATGTCCTCTATGCCCTTTTCTAATTGATTAAAAACAACTCATTGGGACTTAACTGGTTTAATGACTTGGATAAGTCTGATTCCTGGAGAATCTAATAGTATTAAATGACTAATCTGAGAATGGGGATGTCTTACATCTTTAGCCAGCCAAGTCTAGCTATAGGTCTCAAACCTCTAGTATTAGTATAATGCCTATGAAGAAGTAAGTTCCTGTAGCAGACTGAAGAGGTAGCCTAGCAGACAAAACAAAACTATTCAGAAAAGCACCAGGTGACTGATGCCAGTATAAAGCACCTGTCTCAGACTCCACCCATGAGTTCCAGGTGTGGTCCACCAATCTAAAAAAGACCAAAACATCTGAAATTATGTATGTCCCCAACATGAAACCTCTTCATGAATAGGTATCACTGCTATTCTGACCCCCAGGGAAGAGTAGAATTGAATAGAAATAGAATACAAACCGTAGACAGTTTACCAACACCACTACATCATAAAGAGAAACTTGTTTGCTTGTTGATAGTATAACATAATCACTTTCTCCCCTGAGAGTCTTGGCAGACATACTGGCATAGCTTCTAACTGAGGTTCAAGGGAGATTACATTGAATGGCAAAGCCTACTGTTGCCAAAGTAGAGTAATTAATTCACATGTTGTGAATGCAGTCAATCAACACTGATGTAGCCTATAAACATATCCATCTCGCATTGTTTCCATCATTCATACCAAAATTAGCCTACACAGTAGGCTTAATTAGGCTATACTGCACTCGTAAAATTACAACAGATGAAAGCGTATTCAAAAAGCAGGTCGAATCTCAATGTAACTTGAATACTATGGCGGTTTGTAATGCATGCACACAAGTTCTATGAGTAGAACACGGGTTCTTTCGCCACATAGCCCTCATAAATACACTAACTGAGACAAAAGACACACGAAACTCGCAAACGCAACCGTGTAAAGACATTCTTCACATACCAAGGTGATCAAATCACCTTTACTGTGCAAAATGTTGCTGACAAAAAGTGTCGGCGGCGGTTCACAGGGATCTTTAATTTGCTATTCGATTGACATGTTATCCCTTCGTCCCACCCATACAGCCTATCCTCAGTCATCGTATCTCATCCGTGTCGCCATAAATCATTTCAAATCATTTATCTGGAATATATTCCACTGTGGAAAAAAATACACCACTGTCATAATGTTAGTTATCTAATATCGTTTTAGCTCACCTCGTAAACAAATCCATCATCGAAGCAGTTCGACGCTTTACGCTTGTGTATTCCCCTTTAACACAATAGTTATTGGGCTGTTGTAGGTGAGATCATCCCTTTTGCGCTCATGCAAATATGATCTATTATATTGACAAGATAGTTGAGTGACCGGTTTTACAATGGAAATACATGTCCTCAAAGATGGAAGGCAGGCGGGAGGATCGCGAGATCAGGTCGGACCATTCTAGCCAATGAAAGTATATATAAACTCATTTATATCAGTACCTTCGCAACAAACTACCCATTAGCCTACAAAACTTATTTTCGATCAAATTAGCCTCACGTATCAAATTAGAAATTACATTTTTGTTTACCAAATTCGACACACTCTCTGAATTCGTGGTCTTATTTTTCGTGGACAGATATTGGGCGGAGTAAACCCTCTCGCTTCGCCTCTTCCTCTCTGATCATGTTAGCGCGAACTGACCAAGGATAACAAAGCAATGTTTGTATGGGAAATGTAGTTCCATAGGAATGGCGCTCCAATGGAGAACTATGATCAGCCCTTGTAAAAAAAGTTTATGGTACCTTCAGAAAGTATTCACACACCTTGACTTTTTCCAAATGTTGTTGTGTTAACAGCCTGAATTTAAAATTAATTCAATTGACACTGTGTGTCACTTGTCTACACACAATACCCCATAATGTCTAAGTGGAATTATGCTTTTTATTATTTTTACAAATTAATTAAAAATGAAAAGCTGAAATGTCTTGGGTCAATAAGTATTCAACCACTTTGTTATGGCAAGCATAAATAAGTTGAGGAGTAAACATTTCTGATATAAGTCATATAAATTGCATGGACTAATAGCGTTAAACATGATTTTTGAAGGACTACCTCATCTCTGTAACCCACACATACAAATACAATTGTCTGTAATTCAGTCGAGCGGTGAATTTCAAATACAGATTCAACCACTAAGAGAAGGGAGGTTTTCAAACGCCTTGCAAACAAGGGCACCTAATGGTCAATTGTATTTTAAAGCAGACATTCAATATCCATTTGAGCATGGTGAAGTTATTAATTACACTTTGGATGGTGTATCAATACACTCAGTCACAACAAAAATACAGGCATCCTTCCTAACTCAGTTGCCGGAGAGGAAGGAAACCAGTCAAGGATTTCACCATGAGGCCAATGGTGACTTTAAAACAGTTACAGAGTTTAATGGCAGTGAAAACTTAACTATATTTTCTTAAAACTGCAACTGGATCAAAAACATTGTAGTTACTCCACAATACTAACCTTCACACATCTTGTTTGCAATAAGGCATTAAAGTAAAACAGCAAAAAGGTGGCAAAGGGGCCTCCTGAGTGGCGCAGCGGTCTAAGCACTGCATCGCAGTGAATCGCTGTGTTAGAGGCGTCACTACAGACCGGGTTTGATCCAGGGCTGTATCACAACCGGCCATGATCGGGAGTCCCATAGGGCACCACACAATTGGCCCAGCGTTGTCCGGGTTAGGGGAGGGTTTGGCCGGACGGGCTTTACTTGGCTCATCGCACTCTAGCGATGTGTGGTGCCTGGAAAACAACCTCTCACTCAACATCAACAAAACAAAGGAGATGATTGTGGACTTCAGGAAAGAGCAGAGGGTGCACCCCCCTATCTACATTGACAGGACCGCAGCAGTGGAGAAGGTGGGAAGCTTCAAGTTCCTTGGCGTACATATCACTGACAAACTGAAATGGACAATCCACACAGACAGCGTGGTGACGAATACGTAACAGAGCCTCTTCAACCTCAGGAGGCTAAAGAAATTTGGCTTCTCACCTAAAACCCTCACAAACCTTCACAGATGCACAATTGAAAGCATCCTGTAGGGCTGTATCACCGCCTGGCATGGCAACTGCACCGCCAGCAACTGCAGGGCTCTCCAGAGGGTGGTGCAGTATGCCCAACACATTACCAGGGGCAAACTACCCACCCTCCAGGACACCTACAGCACTTGATGTCACAGGAAGGCCAAAAAGATCATCAAGGACATCAACCATCCGAGCCACTGCCTGTTCACTCCGCTATCATCCAGAAGGCGAGGTCAGTACAGGTGCGTCAAAAATGGGGTCGAGAGACTGAAAAACAGCTTCTCAACGCCATCAGACTGTTAAACAGCCATCACTAGCACATTAGAGGCTTCTGCCTATAGGCTTAGACTAGAAATCACTGGCCACTTTAAGGAATGGAACACTAGTCACTTTAATATTGTTTACATATCTGGCATTATCTCAAATGTATATACTGTAATCTAGACTATTCTACGGTATCTTAGTCACTTAATAATGTTTAAATATCTGCATTACTAGTTTCATTTGTATATACTGTATTCTATACTATTCTACTGTATCTTAGTCCGTTCCGCTCTGACATCGCTCGTCCATATATGTATATAGTCTTAATTCATTCCTACTTAGATTTGTGTATATTGGGTATATGTTGTGTCATTTGTTAGATATTACTGTACTGTTGGAGCTAGAAGCATAAGCATTTCGCTACACCCGCAATAACATCTGCTAATCACGTGTATGTGATCAATACATTTGATTTGATTTTTGGTGGGCCGTGCATCTGCAGGCTGACCTCGGTTGTCAGGTGAACTGTGTTTCCTCTAACACATTGGTGCAGCTGGCAGGCGTGTGTTAATAAGCGAGGTTAGGCTGCATCATGTTATGGGTACGCTTCTCATCGGAAAGGACTAAGGAGTTTTTCAGGATAAAAAGAAACGGAATAGAGCTAAGCACAGGCAAGAGGAAAACTTGGCTCAGTCTGCTTTCCATCAGACACTGGGAGACAAATTCACCTTTCAGCAGGAAAATAACCTAAAACACAATGCCAAATATACACTGGAGTTGCTTACCAAGACAACATTGAATGTTTCTGAGTGGCCTAGTTATTGTTTTAATTAAACCGTCTTATAAAATATATGGCAAGACATGAACATGTCTGTCTAGCAATAATCAACAACAAACTTCCCAGACCTTGAATAATGTGCAAATATTGTACAATCCAGGTGTGCAAAGCTCTTAGAGACTGCTAAAAATGTCTCAAACCATGTTTTCGCTTTGTCAGTATGGGGTGTTGTGTGTAGATGGGTGAGAAAATAAATATATTTCATCCATTTAGAATTCAGGCTGTAACAAGACAATGTGGAATAAGTTAAGGGGTATAAATACTTTTCTGAAGGCCCTGTATGTGTAAGTAGCTTATTGAGAGCCTTTAAAGACTATAAGACAATGTGGCAAATCAACATGACACCATACTGTATCTTCATCTGACAGGCATCTTTCTGGAATTTAACATAATAGATAGAACATAACAGAATAAAATAATAAATACATCACAGTAGTTTTAACCAGTAAGTAATAAAAAGGCAATGTGAAAAGTCTTTGAAACCCTCCTACGCATTATGATGCAGAGCTGATGGGAAGCTGATGGTGGAGGGGTAACATGGGATTTATTTAGCCAAAAACAGGGCACAGACGGAATTACGGGGGATTACAGGAATAATGGTGGAATGAGAGCTGTATGGTGGAATTACAGCCATGACAGCAGCTGGTGATGCATGCAGTGCAGAGCAGACCAGACCATAGCTCCAGGATTATGGTCCATTTTGGAATACAGAGATTTACTACTGATTTTAGTCCTAAAAGTTGTTTTTGTTCCTTTTATGTATGTTGTAACTGGAAACTGTGTAACATAGCTCGACCTACAGGGGTGACTACTACTTTTAGTTCCTCACGCCTCCGATCTGGTTTATATATCCGAGGTGGATTTATTTTGGTTCAACAGTCTACTTAAACACCTTGTCCGTATCGTTTACTCACCCTTGCTTTTTCTTCATCAGCCTCATTCTTTACAGTGGTTCAAGAGATCATCACTTTGGCAAACCATCATCATCACCAGCATCATACTTTTCCTTATTATTTGTACCAATACAAAATGGTCCAAGGCAAAGTATTATTATTTTTTAAAAGGACACTACTTTAAAATATATATTCTTAAAATCTTGCAAAATATATTCCTTAATTTGATGGTACATCTCTATAGAATTGATGGCTTCTCTTAGAGGCCAAGCTACACTGTTTGCTGTCCCAGAGCCATAGCCAGCGAAGGAAGTGAGACATACAGGGGGTGACGTCAGGGGCTGGTTGGTCTGCTTTATGTGCAGAAGGCAGCACTTCCAAAGGTTGAACTGGGTGTATTAGTGGTGCGTAAATATTTAAATTGTTCAGGCCTGCTTATTGTTCCCAGCTGGGGGGCTAATGGAGGTATGTAAGTGTCGTGTAGAGTCAGTAAAGCACAGTAAAGCTGCTCTAGGGATAAGCCCCCTGTACAGACAGACTGGTCGTTGTCGTCAGGCAGGGTAGGCAGGACTGTATGGAGTTCAAACTAAGGTTCCTCTCTCTGGTTTACATTACTTTTTTTTCTCTCTGTCTTTCTCTTCGCAGGTCTGTTCTTTTCTCTTTCTGACTTGGCTGTACTGTAACTCAACCAGATTCATTTGTTACGATGTGTTCACTTTCATTTGTTTCACCTTAAGGTCAAATATGCAGACTTGTTGACTTCATAGTGATCTTTTGTTGCTATTTCTGAGACCAACACATTTGTAAGGAGAATTGCCCACCTCTGTGCAGCAAATCCAACCAGACAATGCTTCTACATCCTAGAACTTTACCGTGGAGATGTGTAAGAGCTCTTTATAATGTAGATAGAACATCACTGAAAAAAAAAAAAATCTTAAAAAGTTTTGATTTCCAGCTTGATTTATAGTTTTAAACAAAAGGAGAAATCCACCAAGCCTTTTCCACACACACACACACACACACACACACACACACACACACACACACACACACACACACACACACACACACACACACACACACACACACACACACACACACACCTAGACATCAAAGGTTGTGATTGATGGAGGATTAATTATTGGTACGATAGTATGTCACGCTTTGTATAGAAATGCCTGAGAGGATTGTAGTTGGACCACAAGACTATTTCTATAAACTGTACTGTATTAGACCTATAGCTAACAGAAGAAAACATTATTCAGCAGACAGGCAAACTATACAGCTGTCTGCACCCTCTCTCAAATCTTTCATATCTCAAAAGTATAGAACTGTGCTTTTTCATTTCTTTCATCCACACTGAATATTACCAACACATTGTGTATTTCCAAATGTGTTATAGTTTTCAATGAAAACAGCGTATAGTGTTACTTACGTTCTTCCGATAACTCCATTACAGTAACATAGAATATAGTATGCCAATTATTGTACAGCATATTGTTGTACCACCCTGTCCCTTCCTTGTCTAGAATGTATTGTCATTGATACCTGAGGCTGAACACCCTATTCCTTACATAGAGCACTACATTTGACCAGAAAAGTAGTATACATTGAATAGGATGCCATCTCTGGGATGTCCACTTATGGGAGGTGAGGGATCAATCCTTTAATGCCTCTGATCTGATCTCAGATTAACCCTTAATACTCTGTCTCCTGGGGGAGGGATAATTGACCAATCAGATGTGAAAATTATCTGGTGTGAAAAGATCTGATGTGATTGGTCAAAAGATCAATTAGTGGAAAAAATATCTGAATTGGTCTGCCTGTGTTGATGCAGCATTAGTGGTTCTCAATGACTGTCCTTTCCAAAATACCAGTGACCCCAAAAAAAGAAAAAGAAGCACACTCATTTCCATTTCTACAGCTTATATCAAAATGATAACTCGTAGCTCACTATATATTTTTTTACTATATCATCTTTAATTGTTCCACTCATGCTGGAAATCATACTTAAATTCATGAAGCAACATAAAGGCCTGTTAGAGCAGTGACTGACATAGGGCCTTGGTGAACTGCTTCCTAAGTGTGCAGTAAACATTCAATAAACTCAGCAGCCATGCCATTCCATTAAATGGTGCTTGTTATGACACTGTAGCTTGGGAGACTATAAAGAGAGTGTCTAATACATACTGTACAGACAGTGAAACACATCAGGCTACTATAGGTAGAAGCAGAGCTATATTACATCTTTATAGAAATACAGTATATGCTCACACATGGCATATGTGTTTATATTATGGATGGGCAGAATCATGGGTGTGGAAGAGTAAGACTTGGCATTCCAGTCCTTAGCTTTCCAGATACAGGATCTATCCTCCACACGCTCGGCTCTTCAGGAGATAGCCCAAGGCCAAGGGGCTTTTGATCATTAAATATTTACCTTTAGAGACCTCATAGCTTGTGATTAGCCGATCCCAATAGTAGACATTCTTCAATTCAACACAGCTTGTCAAAATAGAGGTAGTTAAACAAATTGAAAGCGAGCATGAGCTTTTCCATGACTATTTTAAATTATTTTATAAATCGGTTTTATATGAAGCTGCTACTGATATCTGTTTAACATAGCCACGTTTGTTAAGACTATGTCTCAACAACCATGACAGCTTAAACAATAGCATAGCCTACATGTACAGTACCAGCCAAAAGTTTGGACACACCTACTCATTCAAGGGTTTTTCTTTATTTGTACTATTTTCTACATTGTAGAATAATAGTGAAGACATCAAAACTATGAAATAACACATAAGGAATCATGTAGTAATCAAAAAAGTGTAAAACAAGATTGGGATTCTTCAAAGTAGCCACCCTTTGCCTTGATGACAGCTTTGCACACGCTTAGCATTCTCTCAACCAGCTTCATGAGGTAGTCACCTGGAATGTATTCAATTAACAGCTGTGCCTTGTCAAAAGTTCATTTGTGGAATTTCTTTCCTTTTTAATGCCAATCAGTTGTGTTGTGACAAGGTAAGAGTGGTATACAGAAGATAGCCCTAATTGGTAAAATAGCTATTCCATATTATGGCAAGAACAGCTCAAATAAGCAAAGAGAAATGACAGTCCATCATTACTCTAAGACATTAATCCGGCAAATTTCAAGAACTTCAAGTGCAGTTGCAAAAACCATCAAGAGCTATGATGAATCTGGCTCTCATGAGGACTACCACAGGAAAGGAAAACCAAGGTTAACTCTACTGCAGAGGATAAGTTCATTAGAGTTACCAGCCTCAGAATTTGACCTTTATTTAACTAGGCAAGTCAATTAAAAACAAATTCTTATTTTCAATGATGGCCTAGGAACAGTGGGTTAACTGCCTTGTTCAGGGGTAGAACAACAGATTTTTAACTTGTCAGTTCAGGGATTCGATCTTGCAACCTTTCGGTTACTAGTCCAACACTCTAACCACTAGGCTACCTGCTGCTTACGCTACTTGCTGAATTACAGCCCAAATAAATGCTTCACAAAGTAAAAAGTAACAGACACATCTCAACATCAACTGTTCAGAAGAGACTGCGTGAATCAGGCCTTAATGGTCCAATTGCTGTAAAGAAACGACTACTAAAGGACACCAATAATAAGAAGAGACTTGCTTGGGCCAAGAAACATGAGCAATGGACATTAGACCGGTGTAAATCTGTCCTTTGGTCTGAAAATTGAGATTTCTGGTTCCAACCGCCATGTCTTTGTGAGATACAGAGTAGGTGAACGGATGATCTCCACATGTGTGGTTCCCACCATGAAGCATGGAGGAGGAGGTATGTTGGTGCTTTACTGACAACACTTTGATTTATTTAGAATTCAAGGCATACTTAACCAGCATGGCTACCATTGCATTCTGCAGCGATACGCTATTCCATTTGGTTAGCACTTAGTGGGACTATCATTTGTTTTTCCAACAGGACAATGACCCAAAACACACCTCCAGGCTGTGTCATGGCTACTTGACCAAGAAGGAGAGTGATGGAGGGCTGCATCAGGTGACCTGGCCTCCACAATCACCCAACCTCAACCCAATTGAGATGGTTTGGGATGAGTTGGACTGCAGAGTGAAGGAAAATCAGCAAAAAAGTGCTCAACATATGTGGGAACTCCTTCAAGACTGTTGGAAAAGCATCCCTCGTGAACTGGTTAAGAGTGTGCAATGCTGTCATCAAGGCAAAAGATGGCTACTTTGAAGAATCTCAAATGTAAAATATATTTTAATTTGTTTAACACTGTTTACTACATGATTCCATGTGTGTTATTTCATAGTTTTGATGTCTGCACTATTATTCTACAATATAGAAAATAGTAAAAAATAAAGAAAAAGCCTTGATTGACAAGGTGTGTCCAAACTTTTGACTGGTACTATATATAAACAATGGAATACTAGATAATTCATGGGTGTCAAGGGTGTCTTAGTATAGCCTAACAGTTCCACTGGATTTTAGTTAGTCTGCAGAGATACTGCATCAAAGATGGCGGATTATAAAGATGAAGCAAAAACATTGAAAAAATTGGCACAGTTCTAGTCTACTTTAGGGGTGGCTCTCCCATAGGCAACAGTGCAATAGCAGCTGGGTCTGGTCTACTTAGTTAATTTGCCAGGCACCAAGCAGATAAAAAGTAGCCTATGAAATGTCTAGCATTCTCTTGAGTCTCTGACTGTATCTTCTCAGTGACAAGGAGTACCACCTGTTGGTCATCACTAGTAACTGCATTTGAATGCTGCATCAAATGTACACTAATAACGCTAAGCACTACTGAATTTTATTTCAGATTTAATTCCATGAATAAAAGGATGTCAGAGATTTTCCAAATTTGGCACAGATTACAAAGCAGAGAAATTTGGGGCAGTATTGGTCAACATTGTGAAAATGTATACAACGGGTTAAAAATCTGTAATCAAAAACTATTAAGAATCCATCCTCATAATCTTTCAATAACACAGTCTGGAGCCATAAACTGGTGGGAGTCCAATAGCCTTTTAAATACTGTATGGTTTTCCAAACTGTGTACTTCTAAGGTTTATCTAATTCTATGGTTCCATTTTCTGTGTTCATCTATTGAGGACCTTCCTGAGATGTTCCAGCTGTGCCTGATTGACGCTGCTGCCTCCACAGACGATCATCACCAGGGGCCCTGCTAGGGGAACGGGCAGCCGGCCCTCACCCTGCAGACTCTGGATGACCCCACAGTACACAGCTACTAATGCAGCCCCGCAGGCCAGCTCCACCAGCACACGCTCCTCGTCTGGACACACACACACATAAGCAAGCACACATGTATACACACAAACAGAAAATATTTATTTGTGACCTGTAGCTATTTCTTTTTTCTGTTTCTTTTAGAATACAACTATACCTCCATATAAAGCAGAGTAAAGTATAGGGATCAGAACAGTGACGGCTGGTACAACGCTCACCCAGGAAGGTCTCCACTGCTTGCAGAGCCTGCTGGTACAACGCTCACCCAGGAAGGTCTCCACTGCTTGCAGAGCCTGCTGGTACAACTCTCACCCAGGAAGGTCTCCCACTGCTTGCAGAGCCTGCTGGTACAACGCTCACCCAGGAAGGTCTCCACTGCTTGCAGAGCCTGCTGGTACAACGCTCACCCAGGAAGGTCTCCACTGCTTGCAGAGCCTGCTGGTACAACGCTCAACCAGGAAGGTCTCCCACTGCTTGCAGAGCCTGCTGGTACAACGCTCACTCAGGAAGGTCTCCACTGCTTGCAGAGCCTGCTGGTACAACGCTCACCCAGGAAGGTCTCCACTGCTCGCAGAGCCTGCTGGTACAACGCTCACCCAGGAAGGTCTCCCACTGCTTGCAGAGCCTGCTGGTACAACGCTCACCCAGGAAGGTCTCCACTGCTTGCAGAGCCTGCTGGTACAACGCTCACCCAGGAAGGTCTCCACTGCTTGCAGAGCCTGCTGGTACAACGCTCACCCAGGAAGGTCTCCACTGCTTGCAGAGCCTGCTGGTACAACGCTCACCCAGGAAGGTCTCCACTGCTTGCAGAGCCTGCTGGTACAACGCTCACCCAGGAAGGTCTCCACTGCTTGCAGAGCCTGCTGGTACAACGCTCACCCAGGAAGGTCTCCACTGCTTGCAGAGCCTGCTGGTACAACGCTCACCCAGGAAGGTCTCCACTGCTTGCAGAGCCTGCTGGTACAACGCTCACCCAGGAAGGTCTCCACTGCTTGCAGAGCCTGCTGGTACAACGCTCACCCAGGAAGGTCTCCACTGCTCGCAGAGCCTGCTGGTACAACGCTCACCCAGGAAGGTCTCCACTTGCAGAGCCTGCTGGTACAACGCTCACCCAGGAAGGTCTCCACTGCTCGCAGAGCCTGCTGGTACAACGCTCACCCAGGAAGGTCTCCACTGCTTGCAGAGCCTGCTGGTACAACGCTCACCCAGGAAGGTCTCCACTGCTTGCAGAGCCTGCTGGTACAACGCTCACCCAGGAAGGTCTCCCACTGCTTGCAGAGCCTGCTGGTACAACGCTCACCCAGGAAGGTCTCCACTGCTTGCAGAGCCTGCTGGTACAACGCTCACCCAGGAAGGTCTCCACTGCTTGCAGAGCCTGCTGGTACAACGCTCACCCAGGAAGGTCTCCACTGCTTGCAGAGCCTGCTGGTACAACGCTCACCCAGGAAGGTCTCCACTGCTTGCAGAGCCTGCTGGTACAACGCTCACCCAGGAAGGTCTCCACTGCTTGCAGAGCCTGCTGGTACAACGCTCACCCAGGAAGGTCTCCCACTGCTTGCAGAGCCTGCTGGTACAACGCTCACCCAGGAAGGTCTCCCACTGCTTGCAGAGCCTGCTGGTACAACGCTCACCCAGGAAGGTCTCCACTGCTTGCAGAGCCTGCTGGTACAACACTCACCCAGGAAGGTCTCCACTGCTCGCAGAGCCTGCTGGTACAACGCTCACCCAGGAAGATCTCCACTGCTCGCAGAGCCTGCTGGTACAACGCTCACCCAGGAAGGTCTCCACTGCTTGCAGAGCCTGCTGGTACAACGCTCACCCAGGAAGGTCTCCACTGCTTGCAGAGCCTGCTGGTACAACGCTCACCCAGGAAGGTCTCCACTGCTTGCAGAGCCTGCTGGTACAACGCTCACCCAGGAAGGTCTCCCACTGCTTGCAGAGCCTGCTGGTACAACGCTCACCCAGGAAGGTCTCCACTGCTTGCAGAGCCTGCTGGTACAACGCTCACCCAGGAAGGTCTCCACTGCTTGCAGAGCCTGCTGGTACAACGCTCACCCAGGAAGGTCTCCACTGCTTGCAGAGCCTGCTGGTACAACGCTCACCCAGGAAGGTCTCCACTGCTGCTCAGTGACCAGCTCTGATATGATGTTCATGTTTCCCCCCTTACTGCACTCAAAGGCCTGCCTTCACACCGTCTTCGAACTCAGACACTTGGCCTCTAACAATACAACCATTGCAGATCATTAGAATGGAATGGAATAGATTTGAATACAACACAATGCTAAATGAAAATCTCAGTTTAATCTCTGTTCTCTTCTCACCTGGTGATGTCAGGGAGGGTGACCATCCTGGCAGCCTTTAATTCTGCTGCGTTAAAACAGTCTGCTCCCTCAGCTTCCACAGATGATGTGCTCACTGCCCCAGCCCACTTCCTTACATATTGGCCATATATCACAAACCCCAGAGGTGCCTTATTAAAATGATAAACTGGTTACCAACGTAATTAGAGCAGTAAAAACCTGTGGTATATGGTCTGATATACCACGGCTGTCAGCCCATCAGCATTCAGGGCTCGAAACACCTAGTTTATCATTTGTGATCTAAGTCAGTCATTCTTGAAGTCATGCCCTTTACTACAGGCTCGGTTAAGGATTTGTCTGATTTAAATATCTTCTCACCAGAGCAGAGGATGGTCAAAGGGTGGAACATACAATAGGTCAGGCCATGAGTCTGGGTCAGACGCAGGGCCTCATCATCAGCATCATCCCACACCTGAACAGGCAAAACGAGACAAAAATGGCAACACACACACATGGGGTAACAGGCATAGTCTACAATGTCCACAAGTAAAACAGTCGTCAATTATAAGGCTGTCCTCTGTATCATCATGAACGCAAGGCAGCATTGAATCACATCTTATCTGGTCAACACTAGGAGGTGCTGTTGAACAAGTGTTTCAACCGTAGTAAACAAAGCATCTGTTTCCCATATTCCATGAGGTGCGTAATTTAAAGGTTTATGTGGAGTCTGTTTCAAGTGGATTCATATAGACCCATCACTTGTGTGAAACACTAATCATTGAAATGTTACTAAAGTAGTATTCTAACTGTGTATTCAATTAGGCCTATAGATGTGAAATGATTTGTGGTAACTTAACTTCAACCCTTTTAAACATGCTTACCTTTTGACACGTGTTCAATACCGCAGATGTTGAATGAACCAGAGGGTTGGGAACTTTCCATTTTTAAACACTCAGTGGTCCCCGCCTGTTTTTACATGTCTATGCTTCTGGATTTGCCATGATGGCTCAAGTCCCTTGATATATGATTAGTCAACAGCTATGGAAGTCTTTGATCTCCTCTTGAATGGTAGTGCACATGCGCAAATGCAGGGTTATATTTTCACACCTATGTGCCCAGTCCACAGAACAGACAGTAGGCAAGAAGTAGGCTACTATAGTACAATTCATTTTGTAATGGTGCAACTTTGTGACAACCATAACTTACTGCGGCTCTCAGTACGTGATTGCTCCTTGACCTTCACAGAAAACTGCACCTGTCAGGCAGATACTGGTCAATGTTTAGCCCAGAGGTGGGATAGATCATAAATCAATTATTAACTCTTGTTTGGTGGACTGTATGAAGACTGTAGCCAATGTCAGCATTGCGCATAGCATTGCAAAACGTAATGTATAACATTCTATACTGAACTAAAATATAACCGCAACATGCAACAATTTCAAAGATCATGAAGCACAACACATCTCCTTCACATAGAGTTGATCAGGCTGTTGATTGTGGCCTGTGCAATGTTGTCCCACTCCTCTTCAATGGCTGTGCGAAGTTGATGGATATTGGCGGGAACTGGAACACACTGTCGTACACGTCGATCCAGAACATCCCAAACATGATCAACAGTTGACATGTCTGGTGATTATACAGGCCATGGAAGAACTGAGACATTTTCAGCTTCCAGGAATTGTGTACAGATCCTTGAGACATGGTGCCGTGCATTATCATCCTGAAACATCGGGTGATGGCGGCGGATGAATGGCACGACAATGGGCCTCAGGATCTCCTCACGGTATCTCTGTGCATTCAAATTTCCCTCGATAAAATGCAATTGTGTTCATTGTCCATAGCTTATGCCTGCCTATACCATAACCCCACCATGAGGCACTCTATTCACAACGTTGACATCAGCAAACAGCTTGCCAACACGACGCCATACACACTGTCTGCCATCTGCTTGGTACAGGATTCATCCGTAAAGAGCACACTCCTCCATCATGCCAATGACCATCGAAGGTGAGCATTTGTCGACTGAAGTCAGTTACGACGCCGAACTGCAGTCAGACCAAGACCCTGGTGAGGATGAGGAGCATGCAGATGAGCTCCTTGAGACAGTTTCTGACAGTTTGTGCAGCAATTCTTTGGTTGTACAAACCCACATTTTCATCAACTGTCAGGGTGGCTGGTCTCAGCCAATCCTGCAGATGAAGAAGCTGTACGTGGAGGTCCTGGGCTGGTGTGGTTATACGTGGTCTGAGGTTATGTACGTGGTCTGGTTGGAGGTACTGCCAAATTTTCTAAAATGACAGAGAAATGAACATTAAATTCTCTTGCATCAGTTCTGGTGGACATTCCTGCAGTCAGCATGCCAATTGCATGCTCCCTCAAAACTTGAGACATCTGTGGCATTGTGTTGTGTGACAAAACTGTACATTTTAGAGTGGCATTTTATTGTCCCCAGCACAAGGTGCACCTGTGTAAAGATCATGCTGTTTAATCAGCCTTTTAATATGCCACACCTGTCAGGTAGATGGGTTATATTGGCAAAAAAGAAATGCTAACTAACAGAAATGTAAACTAATTTGTGCACAACATTTTAGAGAAATAAGCTTTTCGTGCATATAGAACATTTCTGGAATCTTTTATTTCAGTTTATGAAACATGGGACCAACACTTTACGTTGCATTCATATTTTTGTTCAGTATATGTTAAAACATTTTTTATTCCCATTTAAGGGAAATCATTATTTATATTGTGTACATTTACATTTCATTATGCATATTGTTTGGTGTTCGTTTTGTCACATAAACCATCCCATAGAACTGATGGTGATACACAACCTATTGATCAAGCCAGCATCAGTCAACAGGTAGGCTATACCAAAGATAGTACAGTATGGCTCAGTGGAGGCTGCTGAGGGGAGGACGTCTCACAATAATGGCTGGACCGGAGCAAATGGAATGTCATCAAACTCATGGAAACCATATGTTTGCTGTATTTGATACCATTCCACTATTCCGCTCCAGCCATTACCACAAACCCATCCTCCCCAATTAAGGTGCCACCAACCTCCTGTGGTATGGCTATAATCAGTGATCAAAATGTGTATCCCTTTGCATGATGGGTATTAAAAAGACAACAACCAACTTGAAACAAAAAAAGGGAAAACAATACAATGTACAAACGTCTGTTAAAATGTAACTCAAAATGAAACACTCCAAAGAGAGATCCAACTATAGGCCTTTTTAGGTGATAAAGCACTTATATACTGTAGGCTTATGATGAGTTTAGTTCAAATTCACACCCATAGTTAGCTTCATAGTTATTGCATCTGTAGAAGAGAATGCAGCCCCTTTCACTTTCCCATCCCAGCATTACATCTTCCACTCATTCCTTCAGAACACGTTTGGTTTGCATAAATAGCACCAACATTGTATGACTGTTTAGAACATTCCACACATCTTTTAGTAGTTTTAACTGGCCTTCAAAGTCTTTCAATTACACCTTCCGTCACTTTCCTTCCTTTTCTCATCTTGTAAAAACCTGTTCCTTTCTTTCCTCTGCTGAACCCTGAAGATATGACCTCCAGAGTTTGAACTCTGATCGCCTTCAAACAGCACTTACTGCAAAACCCATATTCAATAACTCATGACTGCCCCTGTTCTCTGCTCCCTTTTCTGAGACCATCACATTTAGGCCTTACTCTGACTGACACACAGGAGACAAACACTGAGTGAGAAGGGAAAGAGGGGAGCTCTGCTCAGAGTATTCTCTGAATGATCTCTGGGCCGTGGATACTGCCTCTACTTCCTCTTAGGTAAGTGACCACCAATTCCAAGCATGTCTGTCTGTCCGGATATGACCCCTCTGTCCATGCCCGGGCCCTTGTCCTTTGTTCTGGGGAGGCACAGACTGGCACAAAGAGAGGGCACTGTCCGGGCACAGCCACTGTCTGCAGATCCAGTCAGACCCAGCTCTGAGCCCAGTCAGAGCACAACAACGTGCACAGTCTTCTCTATGCCAGAGAACGTTGTCTAGGCTTGATCCTTGGATACAACTGTAAGAAGAAAATGTTACTATTAATTGTATTTTCTGATCATGGAAATTCGTATTCTACAGACAGGTACACCAAATATTTTGAGATGCCGCTTCGGTCATTTGGGATCCTCATCAATTCAACTAACATTGAATTAGTATCTAATTTCACACATAATTTTGAAATCTATATACCTAGATACAACACATTAACCATATAACTAAACAAAATTATAGGATCTTTATGATATTAACTTCCAAGTGATTCAGACCATAGTTGTATTCATCATGGTGACTGGCCTTACCCCGAGCAGGTTGCGTGGTACGTAGCCCTCATTGTCATGTAGCCTGGCCCACCACCACTCTGTCTCAGCGTGGTCCCTGCGACTCAGGGTGGTGATGGCGTCTCCCTCGTGGAAGGACAGCTCATCTGAGCTCTGTGCCTCATAGTCCCACAGCGCATACACAGACCCTTTATTCATCACCCCTAGCTTCTCCTGCAGCCCTGGCAGATGGACAGAGAGGAAGAGGGTCACTTCACAGTTCTCAGGGGCTTCCAGTGGCACAGCGGTCTAAGGCACTGCATCTCAGTGCCAGAGGCGTCACTACAGACTCTGGTTCGATTCCAGGCTGTATCACAACCGGCCGTGATTGAGGGGCATCTCCTTGCCCCTAGTAAAGGATTGGATGGTTACCATCGATAAGGTTGATGCTTTACCTTGCCTTCATAAAGATTAGATGACATATAGCTTATACCGATCCAATTCTACGTATCCAAGAACGTGTGTGTAGGGATAAGTGTTGTTTTTGGGACATGGCCCATAGCTCTCCTTTGAGCTCCACAGATCTACAAAAGTGTGTAGGGGCTAGGGGTTGTTTTGTAGACAGGAGCCGCATGTCTCTCTATACAACACCACTCACCGAAGAGGAACTGGGAACACTGTGTGTATCCGTCCTCCATCTCCTCACATTTATCAGCCGCTGTCTCCACATCACTGATGGTGGTGGCAAAGATGGCTGCCCCTGACTCCACCAGCAGCTTACAGAGATGCACACTGTTACAGGAGGCCGCACAGTGTAGTGGGGTCCTGAGCACATGACAGACACAAAAGGAGAGACGTTCATGGAGACATTGTGAAGTATTGACCGTTTTAAATGCAGCTGACCAAAGCTAAGGTAAGGTCAAAGAGAAAGAGAGGAGAGAAAGAGAAGGTCAATGAGAAATGGTCACAGTGTATGTCCTCACCATCCATCGCTGTCAGCAGCGTTGACGTTAACTCCAAAGTCGAGCAGGAACTTGACGATGTGGTGACGTCCAGCACATACGGCGTTGTGAAGGGGGGTGATGCCCTCGTCATTAGCCGTGCTGGGGTTCTCAACCTGCATGGGGGAAAGGATCAATTAGTCACATTTATTTCATGACTCAAGTAGAAATGTATTGATAAAACCCTTTTTATATAAACAGTCACAAAAGCCATTAACATTTTTAAAGAGCAGCTGATTTAGAAGTCAGTTTGAAATCTCTTACAAGCTGACAGAATGGTAAGTAAAATGAGAAGACTCAACACAAGGAATTTCTCTTCTGGGACAATAAAGTTTGAATTTAATTGAAGAGCCTATGATTACCTCATAGATGATCCGCTGCACCAAGTCAAACTCTCCCTCCAGAGAGGCATCCAGTAGCAGGGCAAGAGGGTTGAACTTGACCCGCAGCCCATGGCCTGTCCTCTCTGACTCAGGTTTCTTCAGGTTAGTCCTCTTGATCTGCTGAGACAGAGAAAGTGGAGTTACTCTCTGGCTAATGCACAGGTGTTGGTGGCACCTTAATTTTTTATTTATTTTACCTTTATTTTACTAGGCAAGTCAGTTAAGAACAAATTCTTATTTTCAATGACGGCCTAGGAACAGTGGGTTAACTGCCTGTTCAGGGGCAGAACGACAGATTTGTACCTTGTTAGCTCGGGGATTCGAAATTGCAACCTTTCGGTTACTAGTCCAACGCTCTAACCACTAGGTTACCCTGCCGCCCCAGGGGCGGACGGACTCACAGTAATGGCTGGAACGGAATGAATGGAATGGAATGCTATCAAACACATCAAACAAGTGGTTTCCATGTGTTTGATACCATTCCCTTTACTTCATTCCAGTCATTATTATGAGCTGTCTTCCCCTCAGCAGCCTCCTGTGGTCTAATGTCATGACTAGGGCAGGGAATTTTTCCTGTGAAGAAAGCAATGTCTGCAACTCAGATGGCAACTCTAGCATAAGTCAGATTTTTTGCAGACCATGTGACCTGACCAGAAGAATCTCTAGACCCTGTATATTATGGCACACAAAATGGAAGCATGCTGTTGCATTATGGAGCTGTGGC
Source organism: Oncorhynchus gorbuscha (assembly GCF_021184085.1). Lineage (NCBI taxonomy): Eukaryota > Metazoa > Chordata > Actinopteri > Salmoniformes > Salmonidae > Oncorhynchus > Oncorhynchus gorbuscha. The sequence continues at coordinate 80,023,254 of NC_060182.1, forward strand.
TCCGCAGGTTGACCTTAGGCAATGCCGGGGGTGTGACAGTCCGGGGAGAGGTTTCTTTCGGCTGGGGAGACGAGGCCTCAGGGATGGGGATGGGCCTGGGAGTGGAGGTGGTGCTAGAAGGACCAGGTTGGTTGTTGTTGTCTTCCAAGCTGGGCTGGGGGGTGGGCATGCGGGGAGTGGTCTCACTGGGTGGGCGTGTCCTCCTCTCATTGGAGTCAGAGGAAGGGGACATGGAAGAGGACAGGCGATGGTCTGAGTTGGTACCGTCTGCGGCAGTGATGACCAGGGAAGCTGTCCCGATCAGGTTCCCATTAGAAGTGTTGATGTTGTCCATGTCAGGACATCCCAGGACACCACCCATGAAGACGGGCTGGTAGAATGGGGTGCTGTTGCCGCCCTCCATGCCTCCGGCCAGGGTGTTGAAGCGCTGGTACAGGAGCTTCTGGATGTTGGGTCCGGTGGGGCCCTCTGGCTCTGTGATGGAGCTGCGTTTCTTCAGCGGGCGCGGTGCATTGGTCAGCCGCCGGCGCAGGACCTCTAGGTCGGCGTCGCTCTGGTAGCGCAGCGGGGAGTGGGCCACGGGGGTCAGCTTGGTGGGGCTCAGGGGCCGCGGGATGTTCTCCACGCTGGGAGGGGTTAGGAGTCTACCCTCTGTGGTGTCCCCTTCCCTGTCCACCATGTCCCCTCCACTCTCTCCTCCTGGGGACAGGGCCTCATGCTGGAAGGGCACAGGGGAGGGAGAGGTGCTGGAGGGAAGCACAGGTTTCCCATACACTATGAACAAAAGAAGATGGAGATATTAATATAAGACCATACAGATTGAGACCCAACAGGAAAGTCAAGCATTATCTGAATCAGGCCGGGGTTGAAATACTATTTGTTTTCTTCAAATACTTTGAGAGTTTGATTGAGACTCCCTGGAGTGCCTTTGCACTTTTGGAACTATTACATTGGTCCCACTGTGCAAGGCATGCTCAATTAAGTGACGCTTAATTATTTGAAGGAAATCAAATACTATTAGAACCCAGGTCTGACTGACTCTTTAAAAAATATCATGTCCATCAATTGAGGCGTTTACCTGCTTTGACAGCAGATCTGCCTCCTGCTGGGTAGCTCTTGGCTGCTGCAGGCTGCTGCAGGTACATGTGGTAGATGGAGGAGGAGTTCATAGTGGCAGGGCCCTTCCTGGGGGACTGAGGCCTGGAGGAGGACCGGTCTGGAACGTAGGGTCTCACAGCCACAGCCGGCAGGGGGTCAGGACTCTCCCCCTCCCCCAGGCCTGACTGAGGTGTGGGGCTAGGAGGGACAGAGATACGCTGCTGGATCTGCTGGGAGGAGTAACCAGGAGGTGCTGGGGCTGAACGCTGCCAGGCTAAAGTGGCAGGGGCGGACCTGGTCAGGGAGCTGGTAGAGCAGACTATAGACGGGTGGCCAGTAGGTGCAGGATAGGTCCCATAGATGGGTAGTGGTTTGGACACGGATCCTCCTGGTAGCTTACTGAAGTCAAGGCTCTGTGGAGGGAAACACCATGAACCAGTTAGATGCATTATAGGACAGTAGGAAGGAGAGTCCAAGGAGTGTGTGAAAGAGCCAAAATTGAATGGCTGCATCTCAATAGTCTTAAGTGGCTTCTACTTGTGTCCTCTCCGTCTGTATTGATCTAAAAAATACTGGGTCTGTGAAACCAATATGGTGTAGAACACCAACCAGGAATTGCTTTTAATGGTTAGTTATTTAATATCCTTGCAGATGAGAGAGGAGATGATGATAGTAAGCCACTTTAGACTATTGTGATGTACCCAATGACTAGTAGTGGGAGGTGGAGCAGGGATCTCACCTGGTCTGGGCTGGTGTTTCTCCAATCTGAAGGTTGCATCGAGGAGACACTTTTACTAAGGGTGGGCCACACTGCTTCATTGGCTACAGGAGGGGTACACAGAGAGAGAGAGAGAGAGAGAGAGAGAGAGGGATAGGGTGAGAAAGACAGAGAAAGTGGTAAAAGAAGACAGCAGGTAGATAGTCTGTGTTCCAGGATAACGGTTAAGAAAGATGAGCTGTGATATTCTAGTTGTCTCGAGAAATGATCGACGGAATGTTGATGCTAGTCCAAATGAGCAACGGAAAGTATAGTTACACACACACACAACACACTGTCTATTTGAAGAACTAGTCCCTGTAGCTAATACGTTTCAATTTCTAGATCACTTTGCTCTCTTTGCCTTGTGCCCTCCATACCTACAGACTGGCACAGTACAGGAACAGCTTGCCCTCCATACCTACAGACTGATACAATACAGGAACAGCTTGCCCTCCATACCTACAGACTGATACAATACAGGAACAGCTTGCCCTCTATACCTACAGACTGACCTGAGGGACACAGGGTCAGGTCTAATACAAGATGTATGTGCTGGGTGTATTTTGGTCCCCGATTCTGATCGGGTTAAAGAGATTAGAGTGTCTATCACTCTCTCTCTCTCTCTCTCTTTGAGACATAGTGTGTCTGGAGGTAAACTATTCCCTGTCTGTCTGCCAGACTTCCTATTAAACCTTTTGCAGTGTCTGTGCCAATTAATCCTTGCCTACTCTCCCTTTCAAACATTACAACTGCCCAGCACTATTTAAAAGGTACTTCTAGAAGGACTACAGGATCTAAGGCTGCATCTGAAATAGGGCTCTGGTGAAAAGTAGGGCTTAGACAGTACCAGTCAAACGTTTGGACACACCTACTCATTCAAGAGTTTTTCTTTATTTTACTATTTTATACATTGTCAAATAATAGTGAAGACATCAAAACTATGAAATAACACACATAGAATCATGAAGTAACCAAACAAGTGTTTTATATATATATATATTTTATTTTTATTTTTTATTATTCAAAGGATCCACCCTTTGCTTTGATGACAGCTTTGCACACTCTTGGTATTCTCTCAACCAGCTTCACCTGGAATGCTTTTCCAACAGTCTTGAAGGAGTTCCCACATATTCTAAGCACTTGTTGGCTGCTTGTCCTTCACTCCTTCACTCTCCTTCTTGGTCAAATAGCCCTTACACAGCCTGGAGGTGTGTTGGGTCATTGTCCTGTTGAAAAACAAATGATAAGCGCAAACCAGATGGGATGGCGTATCGTTGCAGAATGCTGTGGTAGCCATGCCATGCTGGTTAAGTGTGCCTTGAATTCTAAATAAATCACTGACAGTGTCACCAGCAAAGCACCCCCACAATATCACACCTCTTCCTCCATGCTTCACAGTGGGAACCACACATGTGGAGAGCATCACCTACACAGCGTCTCACAAAGACATGGCGGTTGGAACAAAAAATCTCACATTTGGACTCATAAAACCAAAGGACAGATTTTCTCCGGTCTAATGTCCATTCCTTGTGTTTCTTGGTCCAAGCAAGTCTCTTCTTATTATTGGTGTCCTTTAGTAGTGGTTTCTTTGCAGCAATTCGACCATGAATGCCTGATTCACGCATTCTCCCCTGAACAGTTGATGTTGAGATGTGTCTGATACTTTTACTCTGTGTAGCATTTATTTGGGCTACAATCTGAGGTGCAGTTATTCTAATGAATTTATCCTATGCAGCAGAGGTAACTCTGGGTATTTCTTTCCTGTGATGGTCCTCATGAGAGCCAGTTTCATCATAGCACTTGATTGTTTTTGCGGCAGCACTTGAAGGAACTTTCAAAGTTCTTGACATTTTCTGGATTAACTGCACCTCAGTCTTAAAGTAATGATGGAAAGTCATTTCTCTTTGCTTATTTGAACTGCCATAATATGGACTTGATCTTTTACCAAATAGAGCTATCTTCTGTATACCACCTCTACCTTGCCACAGCACAACTGATTGACTCAAACGCATTAAAGAAAGAAATTCCAGAAATTATTAACAAGGCACACCTGTTATTTTTTTATTTCACCTTTATGTAACCAGGTAGGCCAGTTGAGAACAAGTTCTCATTTACAACTGCGACCTGGCAAAGATAAAGCAGTGCGACGGAAACAACAACACAGAGTTACACATGGGATAAACAAACGTAGAGTCAATAACACAAAAGAAAGGATAAGGGTACAGCTAAAGGCTATAAGAACTGGTCGTCTAGTGCGTTGGGAACAGATAATAAAAGGAGCAGATTTCTGGGCGTGATAGAATAGATTCAGGGCATAGTGTACAGACAAGGTATGGTAGGATGTGAGTACAGTGGAGGTAAAACTAGGCATTGAGTGACGATGAGAGCGGTTGTGTCTCTGGAGGCACCAGTTAAGCCAGGTGAGGTCTCAGAATGTGTGGGGTGTGGGACAAAAGAGCTATCTAAGGCATGTTGGGCGGGGCTGGGGGCTCTACAGTGAAATAAAACAATAATAACTAACATAAACAGCAAGGCAGACAAGGCATATTGACATTAGGGAGAGGCATGTGTAGCCGAGTGATCATAGGGTCCAATGAGCAGCAATTGGTGAGTCAAGGAGACGTTTGGTAGTCGCTACTATACTAGGCAAGCTGGAGACAAGGCGATTCAAAAAGCTAGCAGGCCGGGGCTAGCAGATGGGTCTTCAGCAACGTCGCAACGGAAAAGCCTGTTGAAACCTCCTCGGACAATTAAGTCAGCAGACCAGTGGTGATGGATCGGCGGGGCTCCGTGTCAGCAATAAAGGGTCCAGGCCAATTGGCTAAAGAGGTATTGTAACCCAAAAATGAGCTGGTAAACCTCTTTGGCTAGCTAAGAGATGGGCCTAGCTCGAGGCTAGCTCAAGGCTAACTGGTGCTTGCTTTGGGACAGAGGTGTTAGCCAGCAGTAGCCACTCAGGTTGTTGCTAGCTAGCTACGATGATCCGGTGTAATGGTCCAGAGAACCCGGAGATGTGGTAGAGAAAAAGCAGTCCGATATGCTCTGGGTTGATATCGCGCTGTGCAGACTGGCAGGTGTTGACCGAGCTGAAGCTGACTGTTGTCCGAGTTAACAGTGAAGACCGCTAGCAGTGGCTAACTGACTACTAGCTAGTTAGCTGCTGATGGGGTTCTGGTTCTAAAGCAATTTATATTCAGTCCGTAGAAGGAAAGTGAGATTAAAATATATACAAAATAAACGAGAGGAAAACGACTATTTACATGGGACAAGACAAACATACGTCCGACTGCTACGCCATCTTGGTTCAATTGAAATGCATTCCAGGTGATTACGTCATGAAGCTAGTTGAGAGAATGCCAAGAGTGTGCAAAGCTGTCCAAGGCAAAGGGTGGCTTTCTTTGAAGAATCTCAAAAATAAAATATATTTGGATTTGTTTAACACTTTTTTGGTTACTACATGATTCCATATGTTATTTCACAATGTAAAAAATTGTAAAAATAAATAAAAACCCTGGAATGAGTAGCTGAGTCCAAACTTTTGACTGGTACTGTATATGGAACAGGGTGCCATTTGGGGCACAGCTCAAGTCCATCACAGACAACCCCTCATTTCGCTCTCTACTGTATCTGAGTTCTATTTGTGAGACATGTTTGGCTTGTTACATTCAAAGAGGTGGAGAACAATGCTGCAGTAACCCCTTCTCTAACATCATACGCCCATTTTTGTCCATACAAATAAACCATGTTACCTAACCATTTCCCCTTATTCAATTGAGGCTGTTCATACTGACAGTGGTATTCTGGGCACACAATTACAATTCATTCCGATATAAAGTACCAGTCAAAAGTTTGGACACACCTACTCATTCAAGGGGTTTTCTTAATTTGTATTAGAAGCACGCGCAATGGACAAGAAGCACGAGCAATGGACATTATACCGGTGGAAATCTGTCCTTTGGTCTGATGAGTCCAAATTTGAGATTTTTGGGTCCAGCCGCAGTGTCTTTCTGAGATGCAGAGTAGGTGAACGGATGATCTCTGCATGTGTGGTTCCCACCATGAAGCATGGAGGAGGTGGTGTGATGGTGCGTTGCTTGTGATTTATTTTGAATTCAAGGCACACTTAACCAGCATGTTTACCACAGCATTCTGCAGCGAAATCCCATCTGATTTGCGCTTAGTGGGACTATCATTTGCTTTTAACAGGACAATGACCCAACACACCTCCAGGCCGTGTAAGGGCTATTTGACCAAGAAGGAAGGGGAGTGATGGAGGGCTGCATCAGATGACCTGGCCTCCACAATCACCCGACCTCAACCCAATTGTGATAGTTTGGGATGAGTGAAGGAAAAGCAGCCAACAAGTGCTCAGCATATGTGGGAACTCCTTCAAGACTGTTGGAAAAGCATTCCAGGTGAAGCTGGTAGAGAGAATGTCACGAGTGTGTAAAGCTGTCATTAAGGAAAAGGGTGGCTACTTTGAAGAATCAATCATCTGAAATACATTTTGATTTGTTTAACACTTTTTCGGTTACTACATGATGCCATATGCCATTATTTCACAGTTTGGATGTCTAATACTCTTGGAATGTGTAGGTGTGTCCATACTTTTGACTAGTACTGTAAATAAATACATTTTCTAGGTCCAAAAGAAATGTAACCTCACATAGGCCTACTGAAGATGAACACAATAGTTACATAATGATTTCAACCTGTACATATTTTATATAAGGAGGGATGACAAGGGTGTGGCATTAGTTTTATGTAGCTGTTATCCTATGCTATGTTGTTGATATAGGAACCTGCAAGTAAGCATTTTGTTGGATGGTGTTTACCATGTGTATCGTCTACATACGACTAATAAAACTTGCAATGTTTATTTTATTATAGTATGTTACTGTTACTGAGGCCTTGTTACGGAGACCCCACTCAATGTGTATATTTAATGTTATAAATATATTTAATATGTATAAAATAAGGGAAGGCTGTGGTATTGGTTTTAGGTAAAAGTTGTAACTATGTTATACATGCAAGTGCAGAACTATCTACATTTATGTTGTTGATATTGAGCCCTGTAACTTAGGCCCATCTGCTTCTGCTGCCCTAGCCCCTGGCTCCAGACTGTGTCGGCACTGCAGGCCCCTGAGGGGGACCGGGGCACGTCTCTCATCTCCATGGGGTCCACTATGATGTCTAAATCTGAGACCTTCCATTGGACGAAGGGCTTCCTCACACCGCACCCTTCCTCCTCTGCTGAGCCCGAAACCACGCACAGCGTGGAACCACAACATCAACAACACCGACAGAACAGACGATACGAATAAGGGCAGGAGAAGAAGAGGTCCACAGACAGACATGACGAAATAGACAAGAAGTTAGAGAACGCTGAGACAGATTTTAAAAAAATAATAATAATAATCTGAAAAAATATTACTAATTTAGATCTGAAATTTCAGAGAAGTTACCAGCTATGCCAGAGCAATCTCAGGACTGTCCAGATCAGATAAACCAAGGTGTCCCAAATAAACAGATATAGTCTGACAGTAAGTAGTCTAAGACCGATAAAGTAGGTAAAGCTGCAGTGTGGCACAGGGACTGACCTGATTTGGAGCGGCCATGGCTGATGGTGCCAGTCCCAGGGACAAACGGTGGTTTGACGGGGTCTGGGGGCAGAGCATAGCCCACCTCTTGTCTGCCTGGGACGGGCACCTGGATATACGGACATACCGCGGCTATGCGGCCTGAGCTGCTGGGAGTGGGCTGGGGGGAGGGAGGACCGTTTATCCTGTTAAGCTGTGGAGTGGAGAGAGAGAGAGGGCAAAATACAATGTCAGCTATACTTCCACAGCCAAAGCAGCGGCGGTTCAAATCACAATGATTAGAGAATTGTTAAGAGACAGAGAGCAAAGTCAACTACCTAAATACGTGTTAACAGTGCCTAGTGAAATTATCAGTATTTTGTTGCTTTAAATTTGGAAAAAGAAAACGCTATTTTTTAAGGCAGCAAAATGTGAAAACTTTGTGTACTTTCACTACACACTGCACAGTATTTAGGCATGCTATGCTACTGTATACGCTGGCGGTCTGTGTGTATGAGAGTGAGTGGGAACACAAAGCAAATTGAATGCAGTCTATCACAGTGCCATCCTTTCTGTCACCAAAGCCCCATATACTACCCACCACTGCGACCTGTATGCTCTCGTTGGCTGGTCCTCGCTACATATTCGTCGCCAAACCCACTGGCTCCAGGTCATCTATAAGTCTTTGCTAGGTAAAGCTCCGCCTTATCTCAGCTCACTGGTCACCATAACAACACCCACCCGTAGCACGCACTCCAGCAGGTACAGTATATTTCACCGGTCATCCCCAAAGCCAACACCTCCTTTGGCTGCTTTTCCTTCCAGTTCTTTGCTGCCAATGACTGGAACAAATTGCAAAAATCACTGAAGTTGGAGACTTATATCTCCCTCACTAACTTTAAGCGTCAGCTGTCCAAGCTTACTGATCGCTGCAGCTGTACATAGCAAATCTGTAAATAGCCCATCCAACCAACTACCTACCTCATCCCCATATTTGTTTTTTGTTTTTCTGCTCTTTTGCACACCAGTATTTCTACTTGCACATCCTCATTTGCACATATATCACTCCAGTGTAAATTGCTAAATTGTAATCACTTCGCCACTATTGGCCTATTCATTGTCTTACCTCCTTACTTCATTTGCACACACTGTATACAGATTTTTCTATTGTGTTATTGACTGTATGTTTGTTTATCCCATGTGTAACTCTCTGTTGTTGTTTTTGCCACACTGCTTTGCTTTATCTTGGCCAGGTCGCAGTTGTAAATGACAACTTTTTCTTAACTGGCCTACCTGGTTAAATAAAGGTGAAATCAAAGATAGAAGCTTCCCAGAGATACTCAATCTGAGAGTTTCTTCCTTTGGGGTTGAACTCTTTTTGACGTGCCTCTGTTTTTTTCTTGTGCAGGCGGTCGCGAAGGTCCCCAATGCGCTTGTCCATCATAGTCACCTCCGTGTTGCGCTTATTCAGCAGCTCCTTGTTCTGCTGCAGCCTGCCACTATGCTCCGTGTTCAGCTTGTTACGCACCTGACAGAGACACAGAGGGAACATGGAACAGAATGGCTGTGAGTCACACCAGGAGGCAGATGGATGGGCAACGTGCACCCTGTCCTGTCTCTGTTTAACCATGCCCTGGCAGGATGAGGAATGGAGAGACAAAGCTGCACATCTATTATGTCAGCGACGCAAATATCCTTCAGAATGAAAATGTCAACCTGACTCATCTAATCTCCTCTCCTTCACATCTGCTCTGCAGCTGGATGACATCATCTGGAACTTCCTAACAAAATGTGAATCTGAAGTGCCATTTTATAGTGTCATTGCTTGTTGTGTTACGTAAAAATAAATGTCACGTCAAGCTTTCTCTCTGATGACATGTACAGTCGGTCTGAGCAGACAGTGTATATTATACAGTGTACATTATGCAGTAGTACCCAAAACATAGTTTTTGAACAGCCGAAGCAAGCACACATTTTCTTCAGGAAATGTACCTGTAGTTCCTGGTAGAGTTTGCGTAGCTCCAGAGCGGCGGTGCCAGTGAGAGGTCCTCCTAGGGGCTGCAGGCCGTTGAGACGTCCCCTCCTCAGGTCCTCAAGCTGCTGGTTGAGTTGGTCCACCTTCACCACAGCTGACTGCAGCTCTGCCTGCTTCTCCTGGAACTGCCCACTCACATGCTGGATCTCAGCTGCTGCATGAGGAGAGGAGATGCAGTACACTGAGATACGGACTACCTGTGTGTTTGAGTGTGTTGGGAGAAATCAAAACATAGATGTTTCAAGTCTGATGGTGTATGAGAGAAGAGTGAATAGAGTGTATTGGAAAGTTGTGGACTGGATGGACAACTCCCCCCTTTCTCCTGAGTACCAGTATCAGAATGTGTCAGACAGGGTGCAGCATTGGACGTTATACAGGACAGGACTACACCCTGCTACAGTATGAACATAGGGACTTTAAGGCACCCAGACACACCCAGTTCCAGACCACAACATGGGGAGGGTCAGATTCCAGGCTCACTGACAGAACTAGAGAAAGAGATGACATCATGGACAGCTGAATGGGGCCTAGATTCCACTATGCTGGGGTTCTCCGTCAGAAGAGGCTGGTGAGAGGAGTTATAGGAGAACAGGCTCATTGTAACGGTTGGAATGGAATGAATGGAACAGTATCAAACTCCGTTCCATCGATTCCATTCCAGCCATTACAATGAGCCTGTTCTCCTATAGCTCCTCCCACCAGGAGGAGTGTGCGTTTGCATCCTGCATCACATGGCTTACACAGGTTGCCATTGATGAGCTTGCTGTAGTCCACCTGGCCCCTCATGGCGCGGATCTTCTTTAGTTTGGCCTCCTGACTCTCCACTCGCTCCATCAACCTCTGTAGCTTCTCAGCCTCTGACACCGTCTGGCCCTGTCTGTGGTCCTGCTGCTGCAGGTACCTCAGACGCTGCTCCTAAAAGGAGAGGAGGGGAAAGGAGGAGAGGACAGAGACAGGACAGGACAGAGAGAGAGGACAGAGAGAGAGGACAGAGAAAGAGGACAGGAGAGCAGAGGGTTGGGTTGGAGGAACAGGGAACAATGAGTTACAGATGTGGGGAGGGAAGAGCATTCCTCCACTTCATTCAAGCACAGTGCAATGATGGATAAAATTACACAAACTGACGCACGCGCGCACACACACAATGACCTGCTTTTAGAAATAACTTACACACACACACACACACACACACACACCCCTCAGTTCGACAGAAGAGAGTTGAAAGGAACAAAAGATGAAGCGGAATGAGAAGTTAAAGGAAAAATAAGGTAATAAAAAGGGTTGAGAAAAGAGGGAGCAAGAGACACACGTTAAATACAATCCTATTCAGCTAACACAGTGGGCCTCAACACACCAGCTCGCAGAGAGAATACACCCCAAAAAAGTATCTTATCACAATAGGAAAAGGGCTTTGCCAATACATGTTTTTTACAACACAAAAAAAATACCAGCCTTGCAAATAATACTCACATACATAGACAATCTAAATAAGCGAAGTGAATCCATACATACCAAATACACACAAGTGGTGGAGTAAGAGAATGAAGGAAAAGGGAATCAGAATGTGAATGAGAGCGAATGAAAGGGATTGCAAGACTATGTGGTGCTGACAAGCATTTTCAGTTCTGCTCTAGAATGAGAAAACACAGTGCAGGCTCAGACAGAGAGAGTAGGACAGGGAGTGTTGACTAAACACAATATACTGTTAATAGGAGAGAGGTAACCCCTCAATACAAACGCACAGCTAATCACACACATTAATACACACCGCTAATACACTGAACAAATATGACTCACTTAAACGCTGTGTAGCTTATACAGTCAATCTACACTGAGCCTCTAGGAGTCCACTTCATCACCATTATTACCCTAATCATTACAATCATCCACAGAGTAAGGCATCATGGCTTCTCAAAGGCCAGAAAACATTGGAACATTGGCAGTGTTCTTTCAGCCCCATCATAAAATCATATTTACCTTCAGAATGAGAAGTATCAGTCAAAACCTAACCCACAACCGGATCCAAACTCATTGTAAAGGAAATGTGATGATCAATCAAACACAAAAGAATACGTGACAAGATGTCCCCTTGATGTCATGAGACACGTAAAATGCTTTCCTGGTGCTAAATGAGCATTTCCAGTATGTTCTGACTTCGATATTCCTGGGAAGTGACCAGTGCGCTGGGTGTGGTAAAATACTGTTCAACCCTCTAGGTTCCTCTCCGTCTTCTCCCCTCCTTGAGACAACACACTTCCTTCTCAGCTGCTGGCTGCTCACTGCTGACCTAATTTCCTGCCGGACATCTAGTCCCTTCCTGTTGTTGTCCCTGGCAACGCACGCTGCCAACTCCCACAATGACCACACTAACCTTAGTAACCATGAACTTGTACCTAGATCATGACTGAACCCATCCTCACATACAAGCTGATCTAGGAACTGCTTGTTGTGTTTAAATGACCACAGAGACCACAACAAGCTGACCACAGCACATCACCAGATCAATCACAGACCATGTGACCAGATCAACCACAGACCGTGTGAACTATATCCCATTCCATCAACCAATCAAACAGCAAGAAGAAGCAGATACATGGTGGCCAGTAAAACCTCATTAGAATGAGGAAACCTAGAGGAACCAGGTTCATCCACTCTTCCCCCTGTCTGAGACCCCAGTAAATCATCTCCCCAGTCCTCCCCATTCTGGCCGGTTACCTATAGAGGGAATAGAGTGCCATGTCAAATGGATCCCTGGTAATATATAGGAGCCAGCTATATGGCCCAGCCCAGACGGTGGAAGCTGAGGATCCATCTATAGATCTATAACATATAGACTTGCTCTCTGACCCGGTGCCTGTCCCCCAGCCCACTGAAAGCTGAGGATCTATATATTACATAACTATATAACTATTGGGCGGCAGGAAGCCTAGTGGTTAGAGCGTTGGACCAGTAACCGAAAGGTTGCAAGATCGAAATCCCCAAGCTGACAAGGTAAAGATCTGTCGTTCTGACCCCTGAACAAGGCAGTTAACCCACTGTTCCTAGGCCGTCATTGTAAATAACAATTTGTTCTTTAACTGACTTGCCTAGTTAAATACAAAAATATATAGATGAGCCTTCTGACCCAGATGTTGACTGGCTGGAGCCCACAGAGAGAGAGGCTGAAACCTGAGCCAATCCAGAAAAACTGTCTGTGACCAATCAGAATGATTATTATTTTTTAATTTTTTATTTTTTTTACCTTTATTTAACCAGGCAAGTCAGTTAAGAACATATTCTTATTTTCAATGACGGCCTGGGAACAGTGGGTTAACTGCCTGTTCAGGGGCAGAACGACAGATTTGTACCTTGTCAAGCTCGGGGGTTTGAACTCACAACCTACTAGTCCAACGCTCTAACCACTAGGCTACGCTGCCGCCCCATTTACACTCTGGACACTCAAACGGCACCGATCCCATAACACAACGGGCCACGTTCAGTAGGCACCAATTGGATGAAAAAGGGACTGAAATAAAAAAGGGACTACCCCGGACTTTTCCAATGAGAAAAGCTTTAAAACATTTTGCTACGGTGTGCTCTAATTGACAACACAGCCACTCAACTCAGAGGGTAAAAACGTTGAGCTTGGCCAGAAATCTCAGAGGTGTAGACACCAGTGGGTTTTCTGAATGCGAGGTCAATATGGTTTGCGGTATTGCGGTTGCAAAGGAGGTTTATCACAGAGAGGTCAATAATGATGTTAATGGTTTATATTATTGTCTGTGTTCTAGTACCTTGGCAACCAGCATCTGCTGTTGGGTCTCGATCTGTTGCTGTTGCCGTGTGGCCATCTCCTGCAGCTCCGACAGAGTCAGCTCCACGCAAGGGTTCCCCACCTACACACATGAGACAAACAGAGAGATGGCCCAAATTTTGAGCGTGTTCTAACTCAACCAACACGCACATAAAACATTCGGCAATAGAGTTACAGAGACTGGTGTAGGCAGCAGGAGATCTAAATAACAACATTCAACAAAGAGAACATACCTGTCTTATGGAAGACAAGTCTCTATAACATCAAAAAAGCAAAAGCAGAACTGTCCTCTTTGATGTAAAGTTAGAGGACTCATACAGTAGTTTTGTGACATAAAAAATGAATATCAAACAGAATATCATATACATTTTAATATCAAACAGTATGTTCATGACATTTAAAGGTTTTCTGCTGACCCATGATGCTGAGTGCAGGGTGTGTGCACACAAAGCTATCAAAAACAATAAGGCGATTCCACGCCAGGACGGGGTAAAAATGATTTGTTCTGGCAATTTTCACATAAAATATTCATTGGGAGAAAGGATGTTTGACATGCTTTTTCCATTTGTATCACAAACAATTTAGGAGAAAATTACAATGAAAGTGGCCATTTTAGGCCTACTGTATACACGTCTCCTGTAAGATCCTGTGATCTGTACATGATACAGACATCATCTTGGTGTCATTATACTCCTTATAGTGTGCTCTAACATATGGAGTATGTCTAGATTCTGAATTTTTTAAATAATAAAATCAAAATCACATTTATTCAACATTACAAATATTAATAAGAATATCTCAAAAGTACCCTTTTTGATTTAGCTTATTTTTAGACATATTGTTTGGAACAATATACTTTTAATTACATTATTCATTTCATACATAGCAATTTACGTTATAGGTCAGGGTTCACCAACTGGCTTCCTGTGGGCCAAATTTGGTCCAGCAGTAATTACATTTGCACCCCCAAGTTTTCAGAGCTAAAAAAAATACAATAATAATTATTGTAAAAACACCAACAAATTAGCTCCAAGTGACTTTATTTTTTGGAAACCTGTTACAAAGTATTCCCACACATAATAGAGCAATATAACATTAAGAACACCTGCTCTTTCCATGACATAGACTTTAAGCCTTGAGACAATTGAGACATGGATTGTGTATGTTTGACATTCAGAGCATGAATGGGAATGACAAAAGATTTAACTGCCTTTGAACAGGGTATGGTAGTAGGTGCCAGGCGCACCGGTTTGTGTCAAGAACTGCAACACTGATGGGTTTTTCATGCTCCACAGTTTCCCATGTGTATCAAGAATGGTCGACCACTCAAAGGAGATTCAGCCAACCTGTGGGAAGCATTAGAGTCAGCATGGGCCAGCATCCCTGTGGAACTCATGACACCTTGTAATGCCCAGACGAATTAAGGCTGTTCTGAGGGCAAAGGGGGGTGCAACTCAATATTAGGAAAATGTTGATTTACGAGCCTAATGTTTATACACTCAGTGTATGTGGTCGTATACAAATGTAAGGAAGGTTTGAAATGATTATGCTTTAGTCAAATATTATACCTGTTTGAGCTTCTTGCGGTCACATCGGCCCATGGCTGAATCTAGTTGATGATCACGGTTTTTAGGTCATTAACCAATCACAGCCCTCATTTAGGATTGCACATTCAGCAAATTGCAAGCAGAGGGAGTTCCCTTTTAATTCATTTTCCCATTCACTGTGTTGGTGGTTCTCCTAAAATTGCTCATAATTAGCAGAGCACACTCTGTAAATGTGATGAACTGGTAGAGTATAGTGTTCCAAACAATAGGTCTTAAAGCTGAGATCCATGAAAGGTGAAACAGCACCACTGGTCACCCCAGGTACATTTGTTATTGTTTTTTTGAAAAGTAGGAGATGAGCATCCAGCAACGTAATAAAAAAATATTGCAGTACTCTGCTGTTCTATCGCACGTGCAATGACGTCCGAGGTAAAAACATCTTTGTTGTTGTAATTTCACCAAACAGATGTGGCAGTTTGACCGCATCGGGTTTCAACTTTAAAATTAACAAAAGGGTACTTTTGAGATATTTAGATTTACAGTACCAGTCAAAAGTTTGGACACACCTACTCATTTAAGGATTTTTCTTTATTTTTACATTGTAGAATAATAGTGAAGACTACCACAGCATTCTGCATTGATACACCATCCCATCTGGTTTGTGGGACTATCATTTGTTTTTCAACAGGACAATGATCCAAAACACACATCCAGGCTGTTTAAGAGCTATTTGACCAAGAAGGAGAGTGATGGAGTGCTGCATCAGATGACCTGGTCTCCACAATCACCCGACCTCAACCCAATTGAGATGGTTTGGGATGAGTTGGACCACAGAGTTAAGGAAAAGCAGCCAACAAGTGCTCAGCATATGTGGGAACTCCTTCAAGACTGTTGGAAAAGGATTATAGGTGAAGCTGGTTGAGAGAATGCCAAGAGTGTGCAAAGCTGTCATCAAGGCAAAGGGTGGCTACTTTGTAGAATCTCAAATATAAAACATATTTTGATTTGTTGAACACTTTTTTTGGTTCCTACATGATTCCATGTGTTATTTTATAGTTGATGTCTTCACTATTATTCTACAATATAGAAAATAGTTTAAAATAATAATAATCAAATTTAAAAAACTTGAATGAGTAGGTGTGTCCAAACTTTTGACTGGTACTGTGTGTTGAATAAATATTTATTTTATTTCAGAATCTAGACATAGTACATATTTGAGAGCACACTATAAGTAGCATAATGACACCAAGATGATGTCTATATCATGTACGGTTCACAGATCATAAGGTCTTACAGGAGGCATGTACAGAACAAATATTTGTCATAGAAATGTTAAAATAATTTAAAACATCCTTCCCATCCTTTTTTTAAACCTTTATTTAACTAGGCAAGTCAGTTAAGAACAAATTCTTATTTTCAATGACATCCTAGGGACAGTGGGTTAACTGCCTTGTTCAGGGGCAGAACAACAGATTTTTACCTTGTCAGCTCGGGGTTCGATCTTGCAACCTTCCGATTACTAGTTCAAAGCTCTAACCACTAGGCTACCTGCCCCCCTCAATGAAGTTTCTATGTGAATATTGACAGAATAATCTGAGATACCAAAACTATTTTTGGGCTGTCTTGGCGTGGAATCGCCAAATAATGCTGTTTTTTTTTTAAAGAAAAAAAAAACATTCTCAGCGCACGCAAGCATGCTCACATCACACGGTGCTCACACACCAACAATCTTCATTGGACCACTAGGAAATGTCTGTTTGCCTGAACAGGAAGCTTTTAGTCCTGCCATGTCCTGTGATTGTGTGTAGTCACTGATTAACAAACACAATACTCAGTGTGTGTGTGTGTGTGTGTGTGTGTGTGTGTGTGTGTGTGTGTGTGTGTGTGTGTGTGTGTGTGTGTGTGTGTGTGTGTGTGTGTGTGTGTGTGTGTGTGTGTGTGTGTGTGTGTGTGTGTGTGTAAAAATGAGAGGTTCCTCTAAGTGGTCCATTCAGTCATGCATCAGTCAACGGAACTGTCAAGTGTTGCCTGTCACATCAAGAGTTCCTGGAATACATGACAATACAATTCAACAGTGGAACGTTGTATCCATCCCCAGAAGGATAGAATGAGTACTACACTGAACATTATAGACTAGTGGGCCTATGGGCAAAGTTGCCCTCATTCAGAAACAAATTCTCCTCATCAGTCAAACGGGGTTTGAAAAGACCACTGAAAGCAGGCTTGGTTGAATTTTAACAGAGCTGTAGAGTAGCTTTAACTGACATAGCTGCAAACAGAGGTTAGGCTTTGACGATATCAGTACTGCTGTTCTAAGTACTTGCTGTCAGTCTTTTAACGGGTCTGTCAATGTCAGTTAAACAGCAGGAAAGCAGGAGTCAGTCTACTGCAAGGTAAGGGAAATGGTCCCAAAAAATGCTACAGTGCCTTTCCATCACGTCAAACCATGACATAACTGCTGATATTAGAAAACAAGTGTAGGATCAGAATGCTGCATCACCCCTCATTCCATATGAAGGACCATGCCACTGTACTGTACCTACAATGTTTCATCTATGGGAATAGACATAGCTGCCGACTATAGCACTAAGTTTAAATCACATTACACATGAATGAGGAACATAAGAATACATATGTAGGCTTTAATTAACAGAACATATCTTACACATTTCAATTGCACACAATAAATTAACAGCTATGACAATATTTCAATGCAAAAATCAGTGCCACTTCTATACAACATTCATTAAATTATGCAATTATGACATTGCATGATCATTAAAATCGTGAAAAATGATGATATTCAAACTATTCTCTTATTTGCTTTTTATTCAAGCCTTATGTTACGTAACATATTTTCTACGCTCAGGATATATACAATGAAATGCTATACAAATCAATAACACCACATGGAAAGCCTTATAGGCAGAGACAACGATGTGACTGACCTGCACGGAGAAACTTCACACCATGACAAAACATCAAAGCTATTTCATTTAAATAGGTTTTATTACCTGGTGGGCGTCCCATGTAATTCTGCAAGATCGCACCTTAATTTTGCTGCATTGTCGTTCAACTGTAAATTCCTGTACAGCCTCAACATGTTTCCACTCCATTTTTTCTAGCAAATAGTTCCTCTGCTAATCCAGAAAATGGAGCCGATTACGGCGCCAATGAATGACAGTGCACTGATTCCTATCAGAACTTTCGCACTTTCGCACTTGTCCGATGCGTTGAGGAGCGCGGTTGGTTAGTCCCCTGCTGTCCCCGTTACAAGTGTTCGCACGCCGATTTACAAATCAGTAAACAGAGGGGGCGAGAATCAACCGGATAGTTGTCACATCTATTTAGGCCTGTCCGATAACGGATCGTATTTGTCTTTCTTTGTATGTCCTAAATGTTTCTACAACAAATACCCCTATCTCAATATTTAAAAAATGTACGTAGGCTAAGAATATCTAAAACATGTAGCCGATCAAAAGCGCCCATTCTTCGTCGCTGACGTGACTTTGTGACAGCATACATTTTTCACCCCTGTGAGGGTTTTGTTCCAATTTTGACGTGCCAGCAGTTCTTTCCACTACTCCCTATCTCCGCTGCTGGAGCCAGACTGCAGGACAAGTACACCCCCCTCCCTCTTCCAAGCTCCTGCTGCCATAAAGTCCCTGCGCCACAGCTGTCTGGCAGACAGAATTCGGGACCCTCCGGATGCGCACAGGGTTTTAGGGGAAACCTTGTATCATTCACAAGCTTTCATGCATCATATTCTAAAATTGCTGTGATCTCAGGAATAGGCACACTGATTACACTTCTAGCATGTAAATGTAATTCTCAATAGAGCATCAGAGTCAAGGCTTTATCATAGTCCAAAAAGCAATTTATCCAACTGCCAGGAGATGCGCGTTCGGGCGTTGGGCGAGGGACCAAAATTGAAATAAACTACTACATCCAGTTATGAATAACCAATCGACGCTCACTATAGTCTCCAGGCCCGGCTGGCTTGCCTGTTGATACCTAGCACTACCTAGGTTGCTTGAAGGCGAAACAAACGTAACTTTCCTAATTTACACGTTTAGTTAAATGATCTTGGCAGTATAGCAGTCAATGGAACCATTGACCAGACTAGCGCACATTGAACAAATCTGATCGAACAAAGTGGATACTTGTCAAATCCATCATGATGTATGTATTGTAACAGGCCAACAATCTGGTTACCAAAGCGGGAAAAATATATATTTAAATACAGTTGAAGTTGGAAGTTTACATACACTTAGGTTGGAGTCATTAAAACTCGTTTTTCAACCACTCCACACATTTCTTGTTAATTAACAAACTATAGATTTGGCAAGTCAGTTAAGACATCTACTTTGTGCATGACACAAGTCATTTTTCCAATAATTGTTTACAGACAGATGATTTCATTTATCAGAAGTTTACATACACTAAATTGACTGTGCCTTTAAACAGCTTGGAAAATTCCAGAAAATGATGCTTCTGATAGGCTAATTGACATAATTTGAGTCAATTGGACCTGTGGATGTATTTCAAGGCCTACCTTCAAACTCAGTGCCTTTTTGCTTGACATCATGGGAAAATCAAAAGAAATCAGCCAAGACCTCAGAAAATAATTCTGGACCTCCACAAGTCTGGTTCACCCTTGGGAGCAATTTCAAAACACCTGAAGGTACCACATTCATCTGTACAAACAACAGTACGCAAGTATAAACACCATGGGACAATGCAGCCGCCATACTGCTCAGGAAGGAGACGCGTTCTGTCTCCTAGAGATGAACGAACTTTGGTGCGAAAAGTGCAAATCAATCCCAGAACAGCAGCAAAGGACCTTGTGAAGATGCTGGAGGAAACAGGTACAAAAGTATCAATATCCACAGTCAAACTAGTCCTATGTAGACATAACCTGAAAGGCTGCTCAGCAAGGAAGAAGCCACTGCTCCAAAACCGCAGAAAAGATCATACTTTTTGGAAAAATGTCCTCTGGCCTGTAAAACAAAAATAGGACTGTTTGGCCATAATGACTATCATTATGTTTGGAGGAAAAGGGGGAGCTTTGCAAGCCGAAGAACACCATCCCAACCGTGAAGCACGGGGGTGCCATTATCATGTTGTGGGCGTGTTTTGCTGCAGGAGGGACTGGTGCACTTCACAAAATAAATGGCATCATGAAAAGGAAAATTATGTAGATATATTGAAGCAATATCTCAAGACATCAGTCAGGAAGTTAAAGCTTGGTCGCAAATGGGTCTTCCAAATGGACAATGACCCCAAGCATACTTCCAAAGTTGTGGCAAAATGGCTTAAGGACAACAAAGTCAAGGTATTGGAGTGGCCATCACAAAGCCCCGACCTCAATCCCACAGAAAATTTGTGGGCAATGTCAGAAACAATATATTATCAATCAAAACTTTAGCTGCAGAAAAGGATGCTGGGTAATATGTAAATGTTGGTGTCAATGGTGGGTGTAGGTGGTGCATGGAAGTCAGGCGCAGGAGAGCAGAGATTAATGGACAAGCACTTTACTTAGGCAATCATAATACAGAACACAACTGCGTCACAACACAAATGCCCAAAGAACAAGTGAGGCAGCACAAAGTACAAAACCCAAGTACAAAGCACCGGCTGCCACAAAGCACGGGGTATAAAACCAAACCTGGAGCAAACCAGCCGGAAACGTGCAAAGAACGCCCTCCGAACAAGGAGAGGAACCGACTTCGGTGGAAGTCGTGACAGTTGGTGCGTTTTTGAAAGTATTCTTTAAATATACAGTATCACAAAAGTGAGTACACCCCTCACATTTTTGTAAATATTTGAGTTTATCAATTCATGTGACAACACTGAAGAAATTACACTTTGCTACAATGTAAAGTAGTGAGTGTACAGCTTGTATAACAGTGTAAATTTGCTGTCCCCTCAAAATAACTCAACACACAGCCATTAGCCATTAATATCTAAACCGCTGGCAACAAAAGTGAGTACACCCCTACGTGAAAATGTCCAAATTGGGACCAAAGTGTCAATATTTTGTGTGGCCACCATCATTTTCCAGCACTGCCTTAACCCTCTTGGGCATGGAGTTCACCAGAGCTTCACAGGTTGCCACAGAGCTGGTGCATGTTAGAGACCTTGCACTCCTCCACCTTCCGTTTGAGGATGCCCCACAGATGCTCAATAGGGTTTAGGTCTGGAGACATGCTTGGCCAGTCCATCACCTTTACCCTCAGATTCTTTAGCAAGGCAATGGTCGTCTTGGAGATGTGTTTGGGGTCGTTATCATGTTGGAATACTGCCCTGCGGCCCAGTCGCCGAAGGGAGGGGATCATGCTCTGCTTCGGTATGTCACAGTACATGTTGGCATTCATGGTTCCCTTAAATGAACTGTAGCTCCCCAGTGCCGGCAGCACTCATGCAGCCCCAGACCATGACACTCCCACCACCATGCTTGACTGTAGGCAAGACACACTTGTCTTAGTACTCCTCACTTGGTTGCCGCCACACACGCTTGACACCATCTGAACCAAATAAGTTTCTTGGTCTCATCAGACCACAGGACATGGTTCCAGTAATCCATATCCTTAGCCTGCTTGTCTTCAGCAAACTGTTTGCGGGCTTTCTTGTGCATCATCTTTAGAAGAGGCTTCCTTCTGGGACGACAGCCATGCAGACCAATTTGATGCAGTGTACGGCGTATGGGCGTATGGGCACTGACAGGCTGAGCACTGACAGGCTGATCCCCCCCCCCCTTCAACCTCTGCAGCAATGCTGGCAGCACTCATACGTCTATTTCCCAAAGGCAACCTCTGGATATGACGCCGAGCACGTGCACTCAACAATTCTTTTTTTTCA
This sequence comes from Oncorhynchus gorbuscha, assembly GCF_021184085.1. Classification (NCBI taxonomy): domain Eukaryota; kingdom Metazoa; phylum Chordata; class Actinopteri; order Salmoniformes; family Salmonidae; genus Oncorhynchus; species Oncorhynchus gorbuscha. Next base: position 80,044,927 of record NC_060182.1, read on the forward strand.
GATCCTCAGAGAATTCTTTGCCATGAGGTGCCATGCTGAACTTCCAGTGACCAGTCAGTATTAGGGAGTGTGAGAACAATGGCACCACATTTAACACACCTGCTCCCCATTCACACCTGAGACCTTGTAACACTAACAAGTCACATGACACCGGGGAGGGAAAATGGCTAATTGGGCCCAATTTGGACATTTTCACTGAGGGGTGTACTCACTTTTGTTGCCAGCGGTTTAGATATTAATGGCTAATGGCTGTGTGTTGAGTTATTTTGAGGGGACAGCAAATTTACACTGTTATACAAGCTGTACACTCACTACTTTACATTATAGCAAAGTGACATTTCTTCAGTGTTGTCACATGAAAAGATTTACTCAAATATTTACAAAAATATGAGGGGTATACTCACTTTTGTGATATACTGTATTTTGTGGTGGGTCAGAAGATTACATACACTGAATTAGCATTTGGTAGCATTGTCTTTACATTGCTTTACTTGGGTCAAACGTTTCAAGGTAGCCTTCCACAAGCTTCCCACAATAAGTTGGGTGAATTTTGACCCATTCCTCCTGACAGAGCTGGTGTAACTGAGTCAGGTTTGGAGGCCTACTTGCTCGCACATGCTTTTTCAGCTGTGCCCACAAATTTTCTGTAGGCTTGAGGTCAGGGCTTTATGATGGCCACTCCAATACCTTGACTTTGTTGTCCTTAAGCCATTTTGCCACAACTTTGAAAGTCTACTTGGGTTCATTGTCCATTTGGAAGACCCATTTACGACCAAGCTTTAACATCCTGACTGAAGTCTTGAGATATTGCTTCAATATATCTACATAATTTTCCTACCTCATGATGCCATCTATTTTGTGAAGTGCACCAGTCCCTCCTGCAGCAAAGCATGCCCACAACATGATAATGCCACCCCCATGCTTCACGGTTGGGATGGTGTTCTTCGGCTTGCAAAGCTCCCCCTTTTTACTCCAAACATAATGATGGTCCTTATGGCCAAACAGTTCTATATTTGTTTCATCAGACCGGCTTTTTTCTGGCTTTTTTCTGGCAGTTTTGGAGCAGTGGCTTCTTCCTTGCTGACCGGCCTTTCAGGTTATGTCTACATAGGACTCGTTTTACTGTGGATATAGATACTTTTGTACCTGTTTCCTCCAGCATCTTCACAAGGTCCTATGCTGTTGTTCTTGGATTGATTTGCACTTTTTGCACCAAAGTATGTTCATCTCGAGGAGACAGAACGCATCTCCTTCCTGAGCGGTATGGCGGCTGCGTGCTCCCATGGTGTTTATACTTGCGTACTGTTGTTTGTGCAGATTAATGCGGTACCTTCAGGTGTTTGGAAATTGCTCCCAAGGGTTTTGGGTAGCTTCCCACAATAAGTTGGGTGAATTTTGGCCCATTCCTCCTGACGGAGCTGGTGTAACTGAGTCAGGTTTGTAGGCCTCCTAGCACGCACACGCCTTTTCAGTTCCTCCAACAAAATGTTCTATAGGATTGAACTTTGGAAGTATGCTTGGGGTCATTGGCCATTAGGAAGACTCATTTGTGACCAAGCTTTAACTTCCTGACTGATGTTGCTTCAATATACAGTATCCTCCTCATGATGCCATCTATTTTGTGAAGTGCACAAGTCCCTCCTGCAGCAAAGTACCCCCATAACATGATGCTGCCACCCTCTTGCTTCACAGTTGGGATGGTGTTCTTTGGCTTGCAAGCCACCCCTTTTTTCCTCCAAACATAACAATGGTCATTATGGCCAGTTTTATTTTTGGTTCATCAGACCAGGAGGACATTTCTCCAAAAAGTACGATATTTGTCCCCATGTGCAGTTGCAAACCGTAGTCTGGCTTTTTTTATGGCGGTTTTAGAGTAGTGGCTTCTTCCTTGCTGAGAGACCTTTCAGGTTATGTCTACGTATGACTCATTTTACTGTGGATATAGATACTTTTGTACCTGTTTCCTCCAGCATCTTCACAAGGTTCTTTGCTGTTGTCACAAACCCAGCTATAATTTCTATAATTACACACAGCACCCAGTCAGCCATAAGGGTCAATCCATCTGGCCACCAATGCCTGAGCCCTGCTCTGTTGTAGCCACAGCTCACTCCCTTACAACACAGCACATCCAGTAGCAGGTGCATTTCGAGGCAGCAGGAGTAATGACCATAAAGCTAAATTCAGCGTTCAGAGCCAGAGAGCCATTAAAGTCCAGGCTAGAGGTCGACCGATTAATCGGAATGGCCGAGGAATTAGGGCTGATTTCAAGTTTTCATGTCATTTTTGGACACAGATTTAAAATATATTTTTTTCACCTTTATTTAATCTTTATTTAACTAGGCAAGTCAGTTAAGAACACATTCTTATTTTCAATGACGGCCTAGGAGCTGTGGGTTAACTGCCTCGTTCAGGGGCAGAACAGATTTTCACCTTGTCAGCTCGGGGTATCTAATCTTGCAACTTTACAGTTAACTAGTCCAACGCAATAACGACCTGCCTCTCATTGCACTCCACAAGGTGACTGCCTGTTACGCGAATGCAGTAAGCCAAGGTAAATTGCTAGCTAGTATTAAACTTCATTTATAAAAAACAATCAATCAATCATAATCACGAGTTAACTACACATGGTTGATGATATTACTAGATATTATCTAGCGTGTCCTGCGTTGCATATAATCTGACTGAGTATACAAGTATTTAAGTATCTGACTGAGCGGTGGTAGGCAGAAGCAGGCGCATAAACATTCATTCAAACAGCACTTTCATGCGTTTTGCCAGCAGCTCTTCGTTGTGCGTCAAGCATTGCGCTGTTTATGACTTCAAGCTTATCAACTCCCGAGATGAGGCTAGTGTAACCGAAGTGAAATGGCTGGCTAGTTAGCGCGTGCTAATAGCGTTTCAATCGTCACTCGCTCTCACTGAGCCTTGGAGAGGTTGTTTCCCTTGCTCTGTATGGGTAACGCAGCTTCGAGAGGTGGCTGTTGTCGTTGTGTTACTGGTTCGAGCCCAGGTAGGATCGAGGAGAGGGACGGAAGCTATACTGGTACACTGGCAATACTAATGTTCCTATAAGAACATCCAATAGACAAAGGTTAATGAAATACAAATGGTAGAGAGAAATAGTCCTATAATTCCTATAAAAACTACAACCTCAAATGTATTACTTGGGAATATTGAAGACTCATGTTAAAAGAAACCACCCGCTTTCATATGTTCTCATGTTCTGAGCAAGGAACTTAAACGTTAGCTTTCTTACATGGCAAATATTGCACTTTTACTTCTCCAACACTTTGTTTTTGCATTCTATAAACCAAATTGAACATGTTTCATTTATTTGAGGCTAAATTGATCTTATTGATGTATTATATTAAGTTAAAATAAGTGTTCATTCAGTATTGTTGTAATTGTCATTATTACAAATATTATTTATTTAAAATCTTCCGATTAATCGGTATTGGCTTTTTTGGTCCTCCAATAATCGCTATCGGAGTTGAAAAATCATAAATCGGTCGACCTCTAGTCCAGGCGGCCCATTATGACATATTTTCAAACCTCAGTTGATTGACTCTTATCGAGGCATGGACACATGTTACAACATAACACAAACTATTTTGTCTCCTCTGCTGTGAACACTGCAGCAAGCTTTTGAATACATCCACTAGCAGATGCATGTGGGGGCTTAAATCAAATCGGAATTTACTGTATGTGAAAAAGCAGGGAGTGTCCAGTAAGACCACCTGTTATTTTATCACTTCTGGCCTTATGAACAAGATCCACTGGAATTCTGACCACGCCCACAATCATCAGACTCGTCCCCAGAACAGCCCAAGATCCCACCCAGCACAGCTGTGAACACACACAGAGCCAGACAGTCCAATGGTTGCCATGAACAAGATCCACTGGAATTCTGACCACGCCCACAATCATCAGACTCGTCCCCAGAACAGCCCAAGATCCCACCCAGCACAGCTGTGAACACACACAGAGCCAGACAGTCCAATGGTTGCCATGACCAAACTAAGCTCTCCACACTTTATGTCTAAGGAAGGTAGGACTGGACATACAGACTCTGTATTCCAGAGAGATGGAGAGAGAGAGATAGAGAGGGGGTAGAAAGAAGATAACACTGAAAGAGAAACAATGAGAAGAGCAAAAAGGTGCTGGCGTAGGCACTGCCTGTTTCTCCACTAGCCTGTTTCTCCACTAGCCTGTTTCTCCACTAGCTGAACTTCACACGGACTTGACAGTGAAAAACATTTATTCTAACCGCTATCTGAAGTTTCAGCTAGATCTGCAGGCTGACAGTCTGAGGCCATTAACACAAAGTAGGCCTACATATAAATGACAAGTCACACACTTTCCTGACAGTGTACTTACTACTCCACCCTGTGAGACACTGATGATGCACAGAAATATTAAAGTGCTAAGAATCAAGACGGTACAGTAGAGTATACATTAATACAGCAGTCCCACTAACACATAGCCCTCCAACACAAGCTCATGGTGTCCCCACACACACCACACATATCCACACACACACACACCACACATATCCACACACACACACACATATCCCTGTATACACACACCCACACACACAGAAATCAAAGTCATATCTCGGATACACAACTTACCCCTAGAATGAATGCACTCCTTCCTTTGACAAAAAACAGAAGGGAAAATCAAAGCCAATTCCACAAGAGGACTGACTGTTGAGACTGACAGGTGAATTCAGTGACAGACCAGGAGAGTCCGGCTGCATGGCCACAGCCCACGAATAATGAGACCAAAGAATTCATCCCAAATGGCTCCCTATTCCCTTCCTACATAGTGGACCATAGAGAATAGGGTGCCATTTGGGACACAGACCAAGAATCCTCTTAACACAGTTATGTCATAAGACTATTGTAATCCATGAGGACTGACTGACTGAGATAACCAATCCTGAATAAAAGCACTCACTCATAACTAAAGGTAGATGCACTGTTGCTAAAAGTGCTAAAGTTACTATGTTAAATGATATACTAAGTTATCTGCTTCTTTTAAAACATTCATGGCTGAATCTGAACTCGGATTCAGTGTTTAAATACCTTTAGATTACACAGTGAGTGAAGCACGAGTATGTCAAGTTAGGACTCAATCTGAAGATGAGAGTTTAAGAACACCAGAAGTTAGCAGGTACTAGGACATAAAACCAGGTCAAAAGGTCATTCGATAAATCAGAAAAACCCAACCAGGAAGAAACTACAGTACAGGCATAAAACTACATCAAAAGTGAAGAAACAAATCACGTCTCCAAGCAGCAGTAATCATGTAGTTCTTATATAGTAAATTGTAATGGAACAGATCATAAACTGTGAAACTAAATTGAATTGCTTTTGAGCACTGCCTTGAGACAGTATCTAGCAGAAATGATTGACATTTGACACAAAAATAATACCAAACAAAGCAGTGGGAATTCCAGCATGGGTCAGAGATGCCAGACCGTAGTAAGTTTATCTCCTGCTTACACATGGACAAATTCTAAGGGAACTGTAATCATGCCTGTCACTAAGCCTTTTCCTAATCCTCTACACTCTACAAACAGACACACACTCACTCGAGCACTCTAACACACCAAATTGTTGCCTCCACTACAAAAGATATGATTTTTTTTAAATGTAAAAAAATAAACATTTGCCGTCAGGGATTGGGAGACTAGTCAGGATCGAGGGAAAGATGAATGGTGCAAAGTACTGGGAGATCCTTGATGAAATCCTGCTCCAGAGCACTCAGGACCTCAGACTGGGGCGAAGGTTCACCTTCCAACAAGACAACGACCCTAAGTACACAGCCAAGACAAAGCAGGAGTGGCTTCGGGACATGTCTCTGAATGTCCTTGAGTGGCCCAGCAAGAGCCGGGACTTGAACCCGGTCAAATATCTCCGGAGACACCTGAAAATAGCTGTGCAGCGACACTCCCCATCCAACCTGACAGAGCTTGAGAGGATCTGCAGAGTAGAACGCGAGAAACTCCACAAATACAGGTGCGCCAAGCTTGTAGCATCATACCCAAGAAGACTCGAGGCTGTAATCGCTGCCAAATGTGCTTCAACAAAGTACTGAGTAAAGGGTCTGATCTTTGTCTTTTTTGTAGCAGTTCATCTCGTGTTTTTTCCAATGCCAAATTATGAGCTTCATCCACACATTGTGACGAATAGCCTCTTCTTAGAAACCTGATGCGCATCTCCGCTGCTGTTTCTAGATAATCCTCTGTGGAGTGGTTTATACAGCGCAGTCTTTAAAATTGGCTTCTTGGAAGTCCTCTTTTTAATGGCTCAGGGTGGAAGCTGTCCCCCTGTAATAGAGTATTTCTGTCCGTTTCTTTTCTATACAGAGTTGTAAACAGGGTTCCATTTGATTTCTCAATCCACATATGGAGATAATGAACACGTTGAGTGTCACGTTCAATGGTGAATTTGAGACTAGGGTCAATGTCATTGAGTAGTGCCATAAAATCTGACAGTTCTTCAGTTCCTTCCCATATACAAAACATGTCGTCAATATATCGATACCACTTCAGGACTTTATTCAAAAATGGATTCTTGTTTTCATTATTAACAAAACGTTCTTCAAAAAGACATATATAGAGGTTAACATAACTCGGAGCAAATGTGGAGCCCATGGATGTTCCATTCGTTTGGAGGGAGTATTCATCATCAAACCTGAAATAGTTATACGGTCAAAACATATTCAGCTCTAGAATGAAATTTGTTGGTGGATATTCATTGGTATCTCTGTCTCCCAAATAGTGTGCTAGTGCTGCCATCCACCCCACATGGGGAATGCTGGTATGTAGACTCTCGACATCTAATGTGACCAGAATACAGTCTTCTTTTAAACCCGTTATTGGTGAGATCTTGTTTATGAAGTCTGTAGAGTCTTTTACATATGATGGCAATGCTTGCACATGAGTTTTAATAAAAGAGTCTACAAAGTTCGACAATGGCTCTAGCATTGAGCCTATTCCTGCAACCACTGGTCTGCCTGGATAGTTGCCTTGTTGTGTTTTAGGTTTGTGTAATTTCCGTAAAATGTATAAGCATGGACCTATGGCACATTTGCAGCAAAGATATTCATATTCAGGTTTTGAGATCAGGTTGTTTAATAGGGCTCCAGATTAGAGCATATTACCCTTTGGAACACCTGTGTGGGATCAACACTCAGTTTTCTATAGAAACGTTCATTGCTGAGTTGTCTCTGAAATTCTTCTTTATATTTTTAATAGTCTAAAACAACCACAGCACCCCCCTTGTCTGCAGGTTTTATAACCAAAGATGAATCTTTCATTAATTCATTGAGTGCCAGTTCTTCTGTTCTAGTGAGATTCTTCTGAATATGGTTTGTTTGTCTCGTATATAATGACATGGCTTCTTGTTCGACTAACCTACAATAGGTATTAATCGAGGAGTTGTTAACCATGGGACAGAATTTGATTTTGGGCTTAAAATGGGTACCAGTTCTTTGATGTGTTACTAGGCCCAGATCAGTGTTTTGAGAAAACACATGCTTAAATTGAATCTTGCGAAATAATTTAAACAGATCTACTTTCGTATCGAATGGTTTATCTGTACATGTAGGTACAAAAGAGAGGCCCTTAGATAAGACTGAGACTTGAGCGTCAGAATCAATTTTAGAATAAGGCTGTAACATAACAAAATGTGGAAACAGTCAAGGGGTCTGAATACTTTCTGTATATACTAAACAAAAATATAAACACAACATGTAAAGTGTTGGTCCCATGTTTCATGAGCTGAAACAAAAGATCCCAGAAATGTTCCATACACACAAAAAGCTTTTTTTCTTAAATGTTGTGGACAAATTTGCTTACATCCCTATTGGTGAGCATTTCTCATTTGCCAAGATAATCTATCCACCTGACAGGTGTGGCATATCAAGAAGCTGATTAAACATCAAGATCATTACACAGGTGCAACTTGTGCTGGAGACAATAGGGCCACTCTAAAATGTGCAGTTACTGTATGTCACACAACACCACAGATGTCTCAAGTTGAAAGAGCCTGTAATTGGCATACTGGCTGCAGGAATGTCCACCTGAGCTATTGCCAAAGAATTGAATGTTAATTTCTCTACAATAAGCCACCAATGTCGTTTTAGAGAATTTGGCAATATATCCAACTGGCCTCACAACCGCAGAACACGTGTAACACTCACAAACACACAGAGTTTTAGTGATCCTCTATGAAATCTGTAGGCGTGAGTGACCAAGGAAGTGCTTGGCATTACAGTAAAAACTCTCTGGTGCCTATTTGGCCCTATGGATAGGAATTATTAGGACTTGAAATGTCAAATCATGACGTCATACAGCCTTCCTTCCCATTCACACACACGCAGGCAGGCATTATGCCAGGAAGTGTGTTTGGCTAGGTGATTTACTGCAATGTGTGTGTCTTTTTGGTTTGTGTTGTGAGGACTTACCCTTTCCTCACATGACTGGTCTGAGCTCCCTCCACTGCCTCTGTTGGACTGTTCCTGAGAGAGCTGGCTCCCTGCATTGGAAACAAGGACAAACACATCAGACACTGTGCAGACAACTAGTCACTAACACAGCATGGACACATAGCAGTACAGCATTAACAATATACACAGTGTACAAAAAATTAGGAGCACCTTCCTAATATTGAGCTGCACCCCCTTTTGGCCTCAGAAGAGTCTAAATCCATCAGTGCACGGACTCTATAAGGTTTCAAAACCGTTCCAGAGGGATTCTGGCCCATGTTGACTCCAATGCTTCCCCCAGTTGTGTCAAGTTGGCTGGATATCCTTTGGTTGGTGGCCAATTCTTGATACAAGCTATTGAGCGTTAAAAAAACAGCATCGTTGCAGTTCTTGACACAAACAGGTGAGCCTGGCATCTACTACCATAACCCGTTCAAAGGCAGTTAAGCGTGATAGATGGCATCATGAGGCAGGAAAATTATGTGGATATATTGAAGAAACATCTCAAGACATCAGTCAGGAAGTTAAAGCTTGGTTTGCAAATGGGTTTTCCAAATGGACAATGACTCCAAGCATACTTACAAAGTTTTTGGCAAAATGGCTTAAAGACAGAAAAGTCAAGGTATTGGAATGGCCATCACAAAGCCCTGACCTCAATCCTATAGAACATTTGGGGGCAGTACTGAAAAACGTGTGCGAGCAAGTAGGCCTACAAACCTGACTCAGTTACACCAGCTCTGTCAGGAGTAATGGGCCAAAATTCACCCAACTTATTGTAGGAAGCTTGTGGAAGGCTACCCGAAACATTTGACCCAAGTTAAAGAATGTAAAGGCAATGCTACCAAACACTAATTGCGTGTATGTAAACTTCTGATCCACTAGGAATGTAATGAAAGAACTAAAAGCTTAAATAAATCCTTCTCACTATTATTATTATTATTATTATGACATTTCACATCCTTAAATAAAGTGTTGATCCTAACCGACCTAAGACCGGGATTTTCTTATTAAATGTCAGGAATTGTGAAAAACTGAGTTTAAATGTATTTGGCTAAGGTGTATACAAACTTCCGACTTCAACTGTATAACGAGGAATATAGTGACTGTGCAACAGAATATATATATTTGTAAAAATATGAATCACATTTATATTTGGCGTACCCCTGACGGCATTGCTTGTACCCCAGTTGGGGAATACCTGGTCTATAGGATAGATAGCTAACGTGATAGGAAATAGTGAACAGCGGTAAACCCCTCTCTTTACTACAGGCTAATTCATTCACAGAGGCCAGTTCCAACGTCCCAGGCCTTTTTTACACCCCCAGTCAGGCCGCAGTCAGATCGCAGTCTCCCTGCCCCCCACCCCTGATTGGGCCACAGTCAGGCGGGAGGAACACACAACATGTTATCGTGTGACTCCAAGTTTACTTCTATATGATGGTTTTATATCAATATTTGAGCATAAAAGCGTTTCCACCGACATTTCTCGCATAATGCATTTTACAGACACAAGGAAATCACGCCTTGTCTAGCGTATTTTGTCGACATTTAGAAAATTTACCGACAAATGTTCTGTTTCCATCAGGCCTGTCATGACATTTTTTTATACAACATTACTTGCGTAAAGAAATTGGATGAAAACCTGGAAAGGGACAGTAACGGAGTTTGCAAGAGCACAACCAGATCTGGGACCAGGCAAGGTCTACCAAGGCCAAGTCACCCACCCTGGTCGCTGCTCTCTGAGGGGGAGTCTTCGTGTCTCAGGTAGAACATGACCTCCATCCTCCTGGGACCCCACTCCTGCAGGTGCTCAAACATCAGGATGTCAAAGGGGATCACTCTCTCTGTGGAGGACAAGGAGAACAGAGTTATAACATAGTTCTATTATATACAATACTAATAAAGGGATTAATCTCTCTGTGGAGGACAAGGGGAACAGAGTTATAACATAGTTCTATTATATACAATACTAGTACAGGGATTACTCTCTGTGGAGGACAAGGAGAACAGAGTTATAACATAGTTCTATTATATACAATACTAATACAGGGATTACTCTCTGTGGAGGACAAGGAGAACAGAGTTATAACATAGTTCTATTATATACAATACTAATACAGGGATTACTCTCTGTGGAGGACAAGGAGAACAGAGTTATAACATAGTTCTATTATATACAATACTAATAAAGGGATTACTCTCTGTGGAGGACAAGGAGAACAGAGTTATAACATAGTTCTATTATATACAATACTAATAAAGGGATTACTCTCTGTGGAGGACAAGGAGAACAGAGTTATAACATAGTTCTATTATATACAATACTAATAAAGGGATTACTCTCTCTGTGGAGGACAAGGAGAACAGAGTTATAACATAGTTCTATTATATACAATACTAATAAAGGGATTACTCTCTCTGTGGAGGACAAGGGGAACAGAGTTATAACATAGTTCTATTATATACAATACTAATAAAGGGATTACTCTCTGTGGAGGACAAGGGGAACAGAGTTATAACATAGTTCTATTATATACAATACTAATAATACAAAGGGATTACAGGGATTACTCTGTGGAGGACAAGGAGAACAGAGTTATAACATAGTTCTATTATATACAATACTAATACAGGGATTATGGAGGACAAGGAGAACAGAGTTATAACATAGTTCTATTATATACAATACTAATAAAGGGATTACTCTCTGTGGAGGACAAGGAGAACAGAGTTATAACATAGTTCTATTATATACAATACTAATAAAGGGATTACTCTCTGTGGAGGACAAGGAGAACAGAGTTATAACATAGTTCTATTATATACAATACTAATAAAGGGATTACTCTCTCTGTGGAGGACAAGGAGAACAGAGTTATAACATAGTTCTATTATATACAATACTAATAAAGGGATTACTCTCTCTGTGGAGGACAAGGGGAACAGAGTTATAACATAGTTCTATTATATACAATACTAATAAAGGGATTACTCTCTCTGTGGAGGACAAGGGGAACAGAGTTATAACATAGTTCTATTATATACAATACTAATAAAGGGATTACTCTCTGTGGAGGACAAGGAGAACAGAGTTATAACATAGTTCTATTATATACAATACTAATAAAGGGATTACTCTCTGTGGAGGACAAAGGGAACAGAATTAGAATATAGTTATATTATATACAATACTAACAATTGTCTCACTTCCTCTGGGCGGTAAAAGAAAACAGGAGTTGTTGTTAGATACATAGACTTGGGTGATTATCTATTGGTGATTGTAAAGTGACATGGTGGGTTGATTGCCCCTCAGCCCTGATCATCATTAGAGATGAAAGAAGTACATTCTATTAACAGAATGGATAAATGACATAAGGCCCCATGGCTAAACTCTGGTACTGAAGCACTGTATTGTGTCGTGATGAAGAGAAAAGAACCCATGACAGTCAGGCCAACCTTGCCAATAGCTAGTTACTATATTTTCCCCTCACCTGTGAAGTCATTGAAATAGAATTACTAGAACACATGATTCACTGTCTGTCTGGGATGTACAGGCCCGGGTTTTCCTGGATCAAAAATGTGTTTAGGTGGGGTGGGGGGGGGTCTTTTAATATTAATCCTACACATTTCTCAGTTTGAAAGCATATTTCCTGTAATGTTATGCATTTGCCATGGGTCATAGTGTTTTATTTGCTCAAACATAATAACAAAATCAATACGGCTAAATTCATAGTTTTGGGATTTTTCAATTCCCCGACTATTTAGCTTTTATTTTGGTGATGGTTAGTTCTCAAAGATTATTTAAAAAATATATAGAGTACGAGTCAAAATCTTGGACACACCTACTCATTCAAGGGTTATTCTTTAATTTGACTATTTTCTACATTGTAGAATAATAGTGATGACATCAAAACTATGAAATAACACATATGGAATCATGTACTAAGCAAAAAAAAATGTTAAGCAAATCAAAATATATTTTATATTTCAGATTCTTCAAAGTTCACCTCCTCTGCATCTCAAAGACATGGAGGTTGGAACCAGAAATCCAAATTTGGACTCAGACCAAAGGACAGATTTACACCGGTCTAATGTCCATTGCTCATGTTTCTTGGCCCAAGCAAGTCTCTTCTTATTATTGGTGTCCTTTCGTAGTGGTTTCATTGCAGCAACTCAACCATGATAGCCTGATTCACACAGTCTCCTCTGAACAGTTGATGTTGAGATGAGTCTGTTACTTGAAATATGTGACAACATTTGTCAAGGGAGGAGAGTTGGTGATTACCCAAGTAAGAGATCTCAATGATGTCTATGTGCCTGTATATATCAAGACATTCAGTTAAATATATGAATCAAAAATTTGGAGGAGATCGTTAAAATGTCCGTAAGAAAGTCATGAAGCAGAGGCAAATTATAAAATAGTGCTATCCTAAATATCTGTAAAGCTAAGATTTTTAACTTGTCAGCTCAACACCAGTCAGTCAGTGAACCATTAAACCAGTGACTTAAACCCAAAGGTTAGGGGTTGAAGGTGAGGTTTAAAGTCAGAGATTAAAGCCGAAAGTGTCACTTACCGTTGCCCTTCCAGACATCAGTCAGGTGACAGCCACCTTCTCCGGCCTCCTTACAGAACTCCACCACGTCTTTACAGGTGGTCTCTGGGGTGATGGGCACCTCTGTCAGCATCTGCTGGCTGTCGCTCAGGTACACTGTCAAGATCATCTACAGAAGGGAGACAAACATACTATACATCTGACAAGGTTTCGCCTAGGTTTCGCCTAGTCACATACTTATTTGCTCTTCTATTGTAGTAATACCAGACTACTGGTAATATCCGATTAGCAACTATACAACATACATATGGCAGAAATGTTCATGCATGTAACCCAAAGAGGAAAGCTCTTGTATTACAGGAAATGTCCCCTTAACTCTGGCTGTCCTCTAGCCTAAATACATTTCCATCAGATGCTTTGCCTCAAAGTCAGAGGCAGTCAAGAGGGAGAGACTATTGATGACATAGCTGAGCGATAGATATTAGAGGAGAGATATTACAAGCACAGACCGCCAAGACAACATTCTTAGAGTAAGACAGTGAATTTGTACGTCTATTGTTTAGCTGGATGTTTATGTGTCCATGGTCAGTGAATGTCCTGTTCCTCCTATTCATAGGTTTCTTTGATGCATTTCTAATACCTTTTAAGACTTTTTCTGGTAGATGTTTTGGAAGACTCCCTTTCCATCTGTAAGACAATAAATCAAAGCCTTTGCTTATTCAACATTTTTAGGATGGAAATGGTTGAAAAATGTACATATGCCTTAATTAAAAAAAACATATAGCCTCCTATCTTCCATTTGACACCACATTTGAAATGCTCCTATGAACTTCACATATTGGTGCTCATGGGTCCTTTTACATGTTGGTGCTCATGGGTCTTTTTACATGTTGGTGCTCATGGGTCCTTTTACATGTTGGTGCTCATGGGTCTTTTTACATGTTGGTGCTCATGGGTCCTTTTACATGTTGGTGCTCATGGGTCCTTTTACATGTTGGTGCTCATGGGTCCTTTTACATGTTGGTGCTCATGGGTCTTTTTTTTACATGTTGGTGCTCATGGGTCCTTTTACATGTTGGTGCTCATGGGTCCTTTTACATGTTGGTGCTCATGGGTCCTTTTACATGTTGGTGCTCATGGGTCTTTTTACATGTTGGTGCTCATGGGTCCTTTTACATGTTGGTGCTCATGGGTCCTTTTACATGTTGGTGCTCATGGGTCCTTTTACATGTTGGTGCTCATGGGTCTTTTTACATGTTGGTGCTCATGGGTCCTTTTACATGTTGGTGCTCATGGGTCCTTTTACATGTTGGTGCTCATGGGTCTTTTTACATGTTGGTGCTCATGGGTCCTTTTACATGTTGGTGCTCATGGGTCCTTTTACATGTTGGTGTCCATGGGTCCTTTTACATGTTGGTGCTCATGGGTCTTTTTACATGTTGGTGCTCATGGGTCTTTTTACATGTTGGTGCTCATGGGGCTTTTACAAAAACATTTATAAATATGATTTGCAGGTAAACTAGGCAGTGACATCATAATTTCCAGATTGACAATCTGTTGTAAACGGAAATGTGGGTTAATCTGCAAATTTGGCTGGCAAAATTTTAAAAAATGTCTCTATCTTAATGTCACCACCCCCTCCTCCCTGTCCAACATAATCATCCACTAGGATAGACATAGACAGAGGTAATTATACCCAACAGCTGCCTGACACTGGTCCCTTGGTCTGTATAAACCACTGAGCCCTCTGCGGAAGGCTCAGCCCAGCCCCATAAGCATGTCTAAACCACAGACACACCGACCGAGACAAGCCCTGAAATGGAGCTGTACGTCCCGTCCACAATGTAAGGTAATCTCTCCCTGCCACACGCCAGGACGGGGATAGACAGATTGAGAGGAGGAATTCTGGAAGTCTCAGTTTACAACCCTGAGCAAGCTATAATAATCTGATTATGGCGGTTGTAAACGTGTGCGTGTGTCCACAGGGTGACAAGTGAAAACATACACCAGGAGAGAGAGAGAGCAAAAACAAATCCAGGAAGGTAAGGTTATTGTCCCCTCACTGTGAGGGAAAAGGATCATGTATTTTTTTTCTCCTTATGGATTGGCCTGTAGCCTTGACTATATAGGGGCTGCTTAGAATCAAACAAAAACCAACCAAGGGTGATAAAACCCAAACCAGTCCTGAATTCATCATCACTGCTAAAGATTCTGTTTCCAAAAAGCAACAATTTGTGAGCATGCATCTCTGACCTCCTCTGTCCTGCGTCACTTAACCTGCTCAGAGCTGCTGTTGTCTCTCAATGAAAGGTCAGAAGCCACACACAAAGAGCTAGAGTGGCTAAACTAGCCTCTGCCTAATAGTATTAAACACTCAGTCACACTGAACAGCCTACTCCATGTTAACATTCATAACAAAATCCCATACAGTCAGGTAACTTTTCAAATCTACAAAGACACCACACATGCCTACAGTACAACAACATACAATACGCATTCATATGCACCAGAAACATTGTCCTCAACCACATACATACTGTGCCTCTCCGGTGTCCTCACCCGAATTACACTCATTAAATAAAAAACATCAACAGCCAACCAAACTCTTAAACTTGTGCAAACACATAACACCTTAAAAACATAATCACACTGTCCAGCTTCCCAAAATGACTCCTAGCCAGCTCTGGATGCCATTTGCTATTTTTAGCAACAGCATATTAAAAAAAATGTATATATATATATAAATCACCTTTATTTAACCAGGTAGGCCAGTTGAGAACAAGTTCTCATTTACAACTGCGACCTGGCCAAGATAAAGCAAAGCAGTGCGACACAGACACAGAGTTACACATGGGATAAACAAACGTACAGTCAATAACACAATAGAAAAGTCTATATACAGCGTGTGAAAATTAGGTAAAATAAGGGAGGTAAGGCAATAAATAAATATGCCATAGTGGCAGCATTACAATTTAGCAATTAAACACTGGAGTGATAGATATGCAGAAGATGAAAGTGCAAGTAAATACTGGGGTGCAAAGGAGCAAAAAATAAATAACATTATAGAGGGATGAGGTAGTTGGGTGGGCTATTTACAGATGGGCTGTGTACAGGTGCAATGATCGGTAAGCTGTTCCAATAGCTGATGCTTAAAGTTAGTGAGGGAGATGTAAGTCTCAAACTTCAGTGATTTTTGCAATTTGTTCCAGTCATTGGCAGCAGAGAACTGGAAGGAAAGGCGGTCAAAGGAGGAGTTGGCTTTGGGGATGACCAGTGAAATATACCTGCTGGAGCACGTGTTGCTTTGGTGACCAGTGAACTGAGATAAGGCGGGGCTTTACCTAGCAAAGACTTATAGATGACCTGGAGCCAGTGGGTTTGGCGACAAATATAAAGCGAGGGCCAGCCAACGAGGGCATACAGGTCACAGTGGTGGGTATTATATAAGGGCAGTCACCTTAGCTGCCCTGTGTGGCACCTGTGCCTTCCTGTTCTCTTTCTCCTGTGGCTGCGGCCCGGGACATACCATCTGGTGGAGCCAGGCCTTGTCCTTGGTCACACTGATCAGGCTGTGCTGCACCATGCTGAAGAACCTCTTCATAGAGCTGGAGGGAGAGGATTTTCACAGGCAAACAGACGGACAGGAGGGCAGGCATGGCTAAGAGACTCACTCACTGCTTGTGTGTGTGTGGGTGTGTGACACCAGGCAGTAGAAGGTAAGGGGTTGGGGTGTCAGTGAGTTAACGTGAGGAGCGTAGCCAGGGTGAGGGTGTGTGACACCAGGCAGTAGAAGGAAAGGGGTTGGGGTTTCAGTGAGTCAAGGTGAGGAGCGTAGCCAGGGTGGGGGTGTGTGACACCAGGCAGTAGAAGGAAAGGGGTTGGGGTGTCAGTGAGTTAAGGTGAGGAGCACAGCCAGGGTGAGGGTGTGTGACACCAGGCAGTAGAAGGAAAGGGGTTGGGGTGTCAGTGAGTTAACGTGAGGAGCGTAGCCAGGGTGAGGGTGTGTGACACCAGGCAGTAGAAGGAAAGGGGTTGGGGTGTCAGTGAGTTAAGGTGAGGAGCGTAGCCAGGGTGTGGGTGTGTGACACCAGGCAGTAGAAGGAAAGGGGTTGGGGTGTCAGTGAGTTAACGTGAAGAGCGTAGCCAGGGTGTGGGTGTGTGTGCTGGTAAAAGCAGCCAGAACCAGGCCAGGTGTAACATCATGAATTAGATTCCCAAGGAACAGGCTGTGTGAGGCAGAGAGAGATAAGAGGCACCTGGTGACACTAAGCAGACCAGGATGTCACTGTGACAGGGCACGTATAGGAAGAACAGGACACTCACTGACCACAGGAAATAAGCATCCAGCCAAACAACACACAGACACACACACTTCTTGTTCAAACTACAGGTGTAGAATCTTAAATTTGATCACCCTGTTGTTGCAGGACCTATTCAGGAAATGCAAACTTGTAGTGCATTTAAGGTTTAAAAAGGCTTCTAAAGTTTGTAATTTTTACTATAAAATGTTCATTAATTATAATCCACACAATTATTCATATTTCCTGTTGCTGCAGGATTATTTACTGCTGTGAGAAACAGATTAAGTTAAAATCCCACATCTGTACCATTCAAAAAAACAGAAACAACCTAGCAACCACACAACTAAAACCTGCTGAGAGGAGAAACAACATTCAGACAGGTTGATAGGAAATTCCATTGTAGAAAACAAATGATGCCATCCCATCTTTTCGATTTCACTTGATATTCGGTTTGAGGAGTGACGAGTTGGATCTGTACTGACTGATTCCAATGAATCCCAAATCTAACGGTTGTGCCAGCAACACTCCGGCCTTGTCAATAGGCGGCAGGGTAGCCTAGTGGTTAGAGCGTTGGACTAGTAACCACAAGGTTGCAAATTCAAATCCCTGAGCTGACAAGGTACAAATCTGTCATTCTGCCCCTGACCAAGGCAGTTAACCTACTGTTCCTAGGCCATCATTGAAAATAAGATTTTGTTCTTAACTGACTTGCCTAGTTAAATAAGAGGAAACAAGGAACCAAACCAGGTGCTGTCTCAGTGGGCCTGGAGCTGGGCTGACTGATGAGCCACTGCCTGGAGAGCCTGTGATGCACAGTTTACCCTGTCACTCAGACCTCATCTACCAGGCAGACAGAGAAAGACAGATCTCTCTCTGTGTGTGATTTATAAACAAAGTGTATTTTATAATAATCATTCAAGAGATTTTCAGATAAAGTATCTCTTTATAATTGGATGGATTTGCAACGTGTCTGTTGGGTGGAAGACATAATGTGCCACTTTTAACCAGAGCCCATACTTCCATGACAGACAACAGAGATAAGAAACCAGAATGCAGACAGTTTGATGTTTCAGAGTCCCACACACTCTGGACCACCTGATTTAGTGTCCTGGCTAGCTGGCTTCCCCGTGCAGCACAGACCAGTCAATAAATTGTCCATAGCAACCACTGTGTAGGGGAACGGGCTTGCCTGGCACCACTAAAAGAGCTAAAATCCTGTTCTTCCAGAGATTGTTGAAGTTAAACGCAGGACATAGCTGTAAACACTGCGCTTCATCTGTAGTCTATTCAATGGAGCTGACAGCCTCCCATTCACACTGCTGACATACATGCCCAGTGGGTTTGCACATAGACGGGGAACTGGGGGGAGTGTTTCCTATAAAGGCAAGAGGTTGAATGGGAGGATCTGAACCCAGTATGTTCTGGATCCGATTTGTAGCTCTGAGATGTGACAGGACCCTGCCTTGGAGCAGCTCACAGAGACCAGCACTGCCTGATCCATGTTCAGCCACTCATTTTATCCTCTAGTCTAGAGAGATCATGGTTGGGTCGAATTCCATTTCGATTCAGTAAGTAAACTGAAATTCCAATTCAAAACAAAATGTTCCTCTGTTGTATTGGGAAATTCACTTTACTTCCCTGAACTGACTGAATTAAAATGTAATTGACTCTAACACCGAAAGGCACATCAATACAAATGGCACATGGTATGGCTGGATTCATGACAACAACAGCAGCAGCTGAACTACACAGTGATGCAATGCTTCACTTCCACTAATGAGAGCTAAGGAGGAGGACTCTCACTATAACAACAACAGTAAGTCAGTCAATTAAACAGGCTAAGTCTTTGTAAGCCTACAACTGGCTACTGGTCAAGTCATGAGATGGGAGAGTACAAAATGGCTCACAATCAATATCAGTCAGTTAACTCCACTTGGTCTGAGCCGAGTGAATAGAGGGCTCTGAACTTGATATTTGGCTCGTAAACACCAGCGTTGTACTACAGTAGAGTATATGCTAATAACTGTGATGTTTAAAACACTCTCACTCCCAATGATAATGAATGTCCAACACAGTCCATTAGCAGTGTCTTTCCTGACTATTCCACCCAAATTCTAAACTCCAGTGTCTGTAAATAGCTATGAAAGCGGTTGTATCAAATCTGGGTGGAAATAAAGGTAATGGGGGTGCTGTGAAGGATAGAAAAGATGCTTCTGTAGTACAGGGACGACAAGAGGGGTTTGAGGGAGAAATAGGACTGCCCTGCTAGACATGATAAAGAACATACAAATGGAATATGTGCATGTGTGTGAATAAAGCAGTTGTGAAAGTTTCAACCCACTACACTGCCTGGCTAATTATAAAAGTCGAAATTAGGATAATGAGCAAAAGCCAGTTAACAGGTATGAGGAGATCCATGTTGGAGCCGTGTGTGTGTTACTGGTGGACTGACACTGACAGGGAGGTTACAGGTCTTGGTGAATGTGCGTCACTGGGTGGGTGACCACAAGTATTGCCGGTCACTGTTATGTGGGGGTCTTCCCTAGGCTACCCTAAAAGTCTGCCTTATTCCGCGTCCTATTCATCTCTCCCATTGATGAGGGTACTGTAGCTCATCCACCACTCAAAATCCATATGTAAATTATATTCAAACGAACGGGTTTTATTTTATACAAGAGCTTATTTGTTCGAAGCTATCCACAGGCATCTGTTCATTCGATCCACAATATATTTTTCCAAGAATTCTCAAACTATCCGATTTTAAAAAATGTACTTACCGGCGTCATGACTTTAGTCAGTCAATTAATGTTTATCCCAGCCAATCTCTTGGAGAAACTCTCTCTCTGGTCAGAATAACTGGTCGGTATGGTCGAGTGCGTCCCTCTCCAGAATCGGATGTAATGGTCCTAAAGTAACGATACTTGGTCCCACAGCGATGCAGGCATAACTAGACGCTGAGGGCGAAGTGGATCACGGCACGCAATAGTCAGTGAACATCACTCAGCGTAGTTGGGAGGCATGTTGTTTCGGTGAGTTTGCTGCTGAGCGAATGAAAGTTCATGCCACAAATAATTCGCCGATTGCCTTTAGAGGGTTCGACCGCCCGCGCGCAGGAATAAATAGTATAATCAAAGGCCAGGACAAATCCGCTAAATGCTGTTGTAGCAAAGACGGCTGCTTTTATATGGCTATCCGTGAAATAATACTGCAAATGCTAACAAGAACGCGCTAAAGTAATTTATGCTTCATATCAAGAAAATATGACATCAAATCCATTCCAACCGCAACAATGTTACTTTGACTTTCATGCCTGGATAGCCACATTATGACTTTCGGTGAAAAATCTATGTAGTTGTTATCAGCCCCTGGTCTCGTCCTCGTTTATTTGACAAGCTAAATCAAAATAGAACAGCGAACCGTTTTAAATTCACAAGATAATGCAACCCACTTTCCAACCACAGCTACAAACGCCATGACAGGCAAAGGAAACTCTCCAACTGTAGTTGTTATATTTTCTGATAATTATATTCTTAACTAGGACTATAATTAAAATACTGATGAATGTAATAAAATAGGCTACCAGAGCATTTAAGCCAACTTTGTTGACATGAGCTGTTTCAAAAGGATGATGCAGTTTTAAATGGAACGTCAGTGTCATCTTGTGTCCATACTGTGAAATTAGTTGTTGGAGTTGTAATCATGTCTCTAAACAGTTAGTTGCAGGGGACGGGAAACGATTCATTGGATCGTTCAGGTCTGACAAATAAAAATACACGAATTCATCAAATGAATTGTATTAACTTAATTTATTCGAGGTTTTCTAATGTGTGTAGGCCTACATATTGTAGTGGTGGTGCTCATCATCCAAAACATGATCACGTTACACTCTTATTTACAGCACAAAAACTGAAATAAAATTAGGGTATTTACTCTGAAATTACATGGTAAATGGTAATACCTATAGGCCTAAATTACTTGTTGATTCATAAGTAATTCAAATACAGCAATCCCCATTTGGTACCAGGCAGTTACCCAAATATGTTGAGAAGTTTATAAATGAATTATACCACAACATTTTGTAGGAAATACCAGGTAAATACAGTATTTATGCAGATTTGTGCTCGTCCTTGATGATCTTATTATTTTTTTTTTTTAAATATGTAATACTATCAAAGGCTGTTAAACAAAAACAGATTTCAGCCTTTGCACAACTCATACATGATCACACCACCAACAACAAGGAACAATTTTAAACATCTTGCTTTAATGAATCACTACAGTAGTTGAGGAAAACAGCAGTGCTAACAACTCAGATTAATCTCTAACTGGTCTTTTCAATTTTGTTTACTTTGATCAATTTAAATGTTACTATTTAGACTGGTAATCAATAACTTTTTTTTCTTTCAGTATATTTTTTTCTTATTTGAGTATAATCAATAACTTTTCTTATAGTAGTCAGTTTCTTTGTTGAGTAAATCTTGACAATACCGCTTATCTTCTTACTGAATGCAGCAATTTTGTCCATTAGCATCTTTGAAGCGGAGACGCATCTTGGGCTTGTAGTTTTCGAGGTACATTAGTTGTTTTGAGTTGAAGGCTCCACGTCTCTTTCTGAGAGAAGAAACACAGACAAAATGGCATTTTGATGATTTCTGATGGTTTTGGCATTTTGATGGCATTTTAAATGCCACACTGGCGGGTTCGATCCCCGGGACCACCCATACGTAGAATGTATGCACACATGACTGTAAGTCGCTTTGGATAAAAGCGTCTGCTAAATGGCATATATTATTATTATATTATTCAGGAATCACCTCACCATAACTATATCATCTTCATGTTTAATCACAGTAGCGAGAAGATATGATAATTTATGAAAATTATTATTCATTTATTAGTATTCAGAAAAATGGTTGAAGTATCCAAATATTATCAATGTGGAGAACTTGTGGGCAGCAGGTAGTTTACCAGTTAAATGTGTTGGGCCAGTAAACAAAAGGTTGCTGGTTCAAATCCCAGAGCCAACCAGATTTTTTTAAACTACCAATGTGCCTTTGAGCCAGGCACTCAACCCTAATTGCTCCAGGGTCGCCGTCAATAACGGCTGATCCCTGGCCCCACTCTCCGAGGGTGTCTCAGGGGGAATAGGGTATGCTTAAAACCGTATTTTCAATTCACACATGCATAATACACACTTGAACATGTATGAAACAGAACAAATTATAAGCACCCACCAAATTATTATATAACTTACTGTCTTATAAAGTGAACAGCATCTTCATACTCCATCCCACACTCAATCAACGCCAACGCTACCAGGACTGGGGCTCTGGGGAGAAATTATATCAAATCACATCAAGTGTACTGTAGAGATGGGAAAGTTGGTGTACTATAAAATACCCCTCCTTCACTAAATAACCACATTCACTAAACACTGCTTTGAGTTGGTGGCTAGCAGACATTCGAAGGAAGGAGAAGATACAATATGTAGACAACTCACCGACCCAACCCCGCCACACAATGCACTGCAATGCAACAACCGGGTTCCTCTCTGAATTTACACTTCAGGAGGTTGAGCCAGTCATCAACGACTTGTTCAGGGGGTGAAGAACCATCATCAAAGGGCCAATCCTGTTTGGAGAGAACATATGGTTGGAATTAGGCTCTGTTAAAGGATTCATTGTTTAGGTAGGGTAATTGATAGGCCTAATGCTTTCATGCTACCTCCATCATTAGGAAAAGGACAGGCCTAGATATCATGCAGATACAATAGAAATGCCTGAATCAACTCCAATCAAATGTTAAGGTCTAACAGGTTAAGATAGTGGCAGAACAGAGAGGTTGTCTCACCACAACAGTGATGCCTTCCTGCTCCACAGGGGTTTTGTCGTAAGTGGCATCACACACTCTGACCAGTGTTTGCACTCCAAAAGCCTTCAGATCCTATAATAGATAAGTGATTTTAGTTCAGTAAGTAATCATTCAACACACTTTGTTTTTCAGTTCATTCCAAATATGGTTTAACATATAAGAACTCTATAAACCAAATAACACAATGCTTCATGTAAATGCAAAGCATAAGAGATACGTATTAGTAGGAGTCAATGATACCGTACCTCTATAAACTTCACCAACTGGGAGTTGGTGGGATTGTGGGTGATCAGAAACTTCATACAGTCATGGGAGATCTCAACAGGGGCGGGGCGATTCATCTTGACAGACAGAGAAGGCAGTCTTCCAGGAGAGGGTATACAGTAGAGTAGTAGAGAAAAGTACTCCAAAATGGTAGCTAGATTGGGTATAAAGGTGGTTATTGAAAGATATAGGCTATGGAGAATGGGGCGAAAGTAAATAAAAAGTGGAATATGAAAAGGAAACAAAAGAAAGAAAAGGGGTATCCCTTTAGATTTTAAATCCCAACTAGCCCATTCAGGAATTATTTAGTGGTTGTTTAGTGGCTGGATTAGCTCAATCCAAGCCATATACTTGGAGAAATATCAGCCTCTCTCTCTCCAGGAGTACTGGTTGACTTCTGGTGGGGTATTTCTTCATATGTTTGGCTGCAGGCTGCTCACAGGTGCTGGTGCTGTGCCTGGCAAAAGTCTCCACAGTGCGGCACCCTCGCAAACGCCATAAATGTGCTGCCTGAAAACATATAATTCACAGGAAGGTAACAGTCACAGGGAGGAATGGTTTTATCAGCAACACAGCCCAATTACTAACAGGTAATAGTCTAGCTGCAAAGTAGGATAGGGTACAGCACTGAACCAATTCAGGCTATATAAAAGAGTCCATACGATGTAATGTCTGTCACGTTGTATTACAGGCCTAACATGTTGAATAACACTGGGAAAATCAATGAGTGAAACAAACCAACCGTTGTGTGCTGAGTAACGTTGCGTTCATCCAGCGTGCACAAGGCGGTGTGGCAACTCTGCACACCATTGATTCTTCTCTCTACAGTGGCACAGCCTAGGGCTCCTGCTGCTCACAAAGAGCTCTTGACCTGTAAAACAAAGCATTAGGCGAAATCATAACGTATACATTAAAGCCACGTTGAGGAACAATGCTGTGAAGCCTAAACGTACTTTAGTAACAATAGAAAATACATTTTACATTACATTAATTAAAGTTCCATTCAGCTCATAGAAGAGGAACAATACCATGTATTTACAAGCATTATACATCTCTCTCTGTCTTTGTCCCTATCACTGTCTGTCTCTCTGGCAAGAATAGTTCAATACAGTAAATGCAATGATTACACATTATACCTGATGCAATAATAGCTATACACGTAGCTATTTCAGAAGCACTTGCAGTTAGCCATCATAGCGAGCTAGTTATTTGCTTGCTAGAGGTTAATCTAATAAATTAGCCATTTGCCATAGATGGCGACAGTATTTGGGAGTCAAGCTAGGTTAGCTAGCACGTTGTCAACGCAGCAGATAAAACTAACGTTAGCTAGCTAACAAAGACGTGCCGGATGTTTAGGCAACTGCCTAGTTACTTACAAAAAGCTGATGATTGACGTCTTCAATGAAAAATCGATGAAAAACTGGTTGAAAGAAGCAACATATCCGTTTGTTGACAGCAGTGCTAAAAAGCGTTAGCTTGCTAGCGGCTTAGTATTATACCACGTGACGTACGTGACGTCAACGTGTATGTTGGGAAAAAAATACAGTGAGCATTTTCATTCAGGTTCTCAACACTAGAGGGAGTCACAGTCATTTTGAGAAAGAATACAACATCGTTTTAGGGATTATTCCATGTTAATTCAATGACAGACCTTGATGGTGATAGAGGATATTGCATGTTTGACCAATTCAGACGACAAAGACACTAATACAAAAAAAGTCTGCCTTGACAAGAAATCTAGTAGATGCATTAATTGCCATAGCGATAATGAAATAGGCCTACATAGGCCATCATTGTAAATAAGAATTTGTTCTTAACTGACTTGCCTAGTTGAATAACGATTGCATTTTTTTATTTTTTTTTAAATGCCATAGAGGTCATCATTCTGTGTTACCCAATCTTAACAGTGGAGGCTGGTGGGAGGAGCGATAGCAGGACGTGTTCATTGTAATGGCTGGAATGGAACAAATGTGGTTTCCGTATGTTTGATGTGTTTGATACCGTTCCATTTAATTCCATTCCAGCCATTACAATGAGCTCATCCTCCTATAGCTTCTCCCATCAGCCTCCACTGAATCTTAGGATTCCACATGTGTGAAATGCCATATTAGTCTTACTGCTTACAGTAGGCCTATGACGCTCTCACAGTCCACAGCCATCTCTCTCTCTCTCTCTCTCTCTCTCTCTCTCTCTCTCTCTCTCTCTCTCTCTCTCTCTCTCTCTCTCTCAGGTAGTGGGCTTGGATTAACATGTCTGTTCTTGTGTGGTTTCCTTGAGTCCTCATGAATAGATAAACACACCCACACACCCTTTGTTTAGCAGGTAGAAAAACTACACCACTGTCAATAGTATACAGTCCTCACTCCACACACCGGGGGCTGGTAGTTTTCCATGTGACACAGGCAGGATTTCTGAGAAAGGAGAGAGAGATACTCGAGGATAGATTCCTGCGTGTTTGTTCCGCTGGAATATTTACATTTTTCTGATCCCAGTTCATATCCCAAGTAAGGTCATTTTCAGCCAACTTTAATGAATGCATGTCTTAACTATGTTGTCTTAGGGAATTGAGGAGAAATTAACTTAAAATTCAGAGACCCAGGGTTACGAAAGGCCTGACACAGTAGAGGCTCTGTACAAAAGAGACGTTCCTGTTTCCTACTGTATGTTTATTATCTCTACACATTAGGTGTTCTATACTCAAGGTGCTTAACATGTCTTTAATAATAAAGATGATAATACACTTTATTTGACATACATCTTTTAGGACGCTGAAAGACACCTTATATTATAAGTACATCAAATCAATCACCGTCTGTTTGTTCAGTGATGTGAATGTAGTGATGACGCACTTTTGCTTTCTACCAACATAGCAATACCTCTGTACACATTTAAATGACCATTTACTGGCAAGTACTGTTGTTGCAAAGACTTTAGTAATAATGAATCAATAAATAAAATACAATCACGATCTGGAATACTGAATACTTGTCAAATACAGGCCTACGCTCTAACAGTAAATATATAATCAATAGTCTGAGTGGATGTGGGAGACATAAATACAATGGTATCATTTTAAATGATGGCGTCATTACTGACATTATGGAAAAGTACGTGCTCCATTTTTTTTTTTTTCGTAAGGCCTACAGTTTGAAAATTGATTGCTGTGCTTCGAATCTCTAAAAGCATTTAGAGTGGATAAATCCTATCAGAAGGTAAATTAGTTTAATCTCCATGGACCAATTAAAGAGGACGTAACACAAAAACATATACACATACTGTAGGCCATTTAGGTCTTGTTAGATTCATGAAATGATGAGTCAAGAATTTAATTATCTAACTTCCCTTCATTGAAAGTGTGCTGGTTTTACAATAAATGGACTTCCTCTATTGTAAATAAACTAGGTGTGGTTTCTTCATGGACATTTTAGTGTTGAATTTAGTAATGTCAATGCCTACACTGCTTTGTGAAGACTCACAGAGTCGCAAGCGAGAACTAATGCCATCACACAGAAAATAATGTATTTAACTGCACTGAAAAGGATTGAAGATTGGCCATGTCAGTGTCTTTGTGGTCAGGTTTAAGTCTTTGTGTTTAATTAATTTATGACAGATTTGTTTTAACCCTGTGTGAGACCATTTTGCCTTGTGACTGACTTCTGTATTTTACAGGCCACAGGGATGAACTGGTCAGCACTAGAGAGCCTACTCAGCGGGGTCAACAAGTACTCCACTGTGTTTGGCCGTGTGTGGCTGTCCATGGTGTTTGTGTTCCGTGTCATGGTGTTCGTGGTTGCCGCCCAGCGTGTGTGGGGAGACGAGAGCAAGGACTTTGTGTGCAACACCAGGCAGCCCGGCTGCACCAATGTCTGTTATGACAGCATCTTCCCCATCTCACACATCCGCCTGTGGGCCCTCCAGCTCATCTTCGTCACCTGTCCATCTCTCATGGTCATGGCTCACGTCAAGTATCGTGAGGGGAAGGATTCAAAGTATGCTTCCCAGCACCAGGGCTCTCACCTGTACGCCAACCCAGGGAAGAAACGTGGAGGCCTGTGGTGGACCTACCTGGTCAGCCTGATCTTCAAGGCCGTGGTTGACGCAGCCTTCCTTTACATTCTCTACTACATCTACCATGGCTATGACATGCCACGTCTCTCCAAGTGTGCCCTGGAGCCTTGCCCAAACACAGTGGACTGCTACATATCCAGGCCCACGGAGAAGAAGATCTTCACCATCTTCATGGTGGTCTCCTCAGCCATCTGCATCTTCGTGTGCATCCTGGAGATGTTCTATCTGTTGGGCAAGCGGTTACAGAAGGTGCTTAAAGTACGGCAGGCCAACAAGAGACTTCTCTTCGCTGAGTGCCATGAGGTGACCAACATCGCTCCGCCGAGGTCATCGTATATCAGGGTAGATCCAACTATTGGGAGCCAGCAGAACATCAGCAGACAGAAGAAGGCAGAGGAGGCTGCTGCCACAAGTCTGTAATCCTGATCTGTTTGATTCAGGTGCATATAGCACTGACTTTGCTGAGAGCTACTTTATTGAGGAAAAATGTGCTTAGATATGTGGTTGTCCCACCTAGCTATCTAAAGATGAATGCACTTACTGTAAATCGCTCTGGATTAGAGCGTCTGCTAAATGACTAAAATATAAATCCATATTGCACTGACTTTGTGGGTGGCTACTTTATGGAGGAAAAATATACCTACTATGACTGAGATATATGGTTGTCCCACCTAGATATATTAAGATGAATGCACTAACTGTACATTTTACTCTATACTGGAGCATTTTGGATTTGAGATCAAGTCTTTTATATGAAGCGACAGTACAGAATGTACCGCTTAGAAATGAACGCTCTTTATATATCTAGTTCCTCCGTTTGAAGACGTCATAACTATTTGGACAAATTGACTTATAGTGTCTAGGCAATGACTACATCAAGCTTGTTGGATGCATTTGCAGTTTGTTTTGGTTGTGTGTTATGTTTTTCCCAATAGAAACTTAATAATAAATGATAATTGTATTTCTAAGTGAGTAAATGAGATGTTTCTGAACACTTCTTAATGAATCCTGATAAGGCAAGGATTAACAAAAATCATGAATGAATCATGAAAAATGACGGGTGATAAAGTTACAGAGGCTATACAAAAGATGCTAACAACTCACCATTCCCAAGATGAAGTCAAATCAAATGTTTTTTGTCACATGCTTCATAAAAACAGATGTAGACTAACTGTGAAATTCTTACTTACAGGCCCTTCCCAACAATGCAGAGGAAAAAATAATAACACAAGGAATAAATATACAATGAGTAACGATAACTATATACACGGGGTACCAGTACCAAGTCGATGTGCAGGGGTACAGGGTTATTGTTGGAGATATGTACATACTGGATAGGTAGGGGTAAAGTAACTAGGCAACAGGATAGATAATAAACAGTAGCAGCAGCATACAGTGAGGGAAAAAAGCTTTTGATCCCCTGCTGATTTTGTACATTTGCCCACTGACAAAGAAATGATCAGTCTATAATTTTAATGGTAGGTTTATTTGAACAGTGAGAGACAGAATAACAACAACAAAAATCCAGAAAAACACGTCAAAGATGTTATAAATTGATTTGCATTTTAATGAGGGAAATAAGTATTTGATCCCTCTGCAAAACATGACATAGTACTTGGTGGCAAAACCCTTGTTGGCAATCAGAGATCAGACGTTTCTTGTAGTTGGCCACCAGGTTTGCACACATCTCAGGAGGGATTTTGTACCACTCCTCTTTGCAGATCTTCTCCAAGTCATTAAGGTTTCGAGGTTGACCTCCTTTGTTGCCTTGGCCGTGTGCTTTGGGTCAATGTCATGCTGGAATATCCATCCACGACCCATTTTCAATGCCTTGGCTGAGGGAAGGAGGTTCTCACCCCAGATTTGACAGTACATGGCCCCGTCCATTGTCCCTTTGATGCAGTAAAGTTGTCCTGCCCCCTTAGCAGAAAGCATAATGTTTCCACCTCCATGTTTGACGGTGGGGATGGTGTTCTTGGGGTCATAGGCAGCATTCCTCCTCCTCCAAACACGGCGAGTTGAGTTGATGCCAAAGAGCTCCATTGTGGTCTCATCTGACCACAACACTTTCACCCAGTTGTCCTCTGAATCATTCAGATGTTCATTGGCAAACTTCAGATGGGCATGTATATGTGCTTTCTTGAGCAGGGGGACCTTGCGGGTGCTGCAGGATTTCAGTCCTTCACGACGTAGTGTGTTACCAATTGTTTTCTTGGTGACTATGGTCCCAGCTGCCTTGAGATCATTGACAAGATCCTTCCGTGTAGTTCTGGGCTAATTCCTCACCGTTCTCATGATCATTGCAACTCCACGAGGTGAGATCTTGCATGGAGACCCAGGCCAAGGGAGATTGACAGTTCTTTTGTGTTTCTTCCATTTGCAAATAATCGCACCAACTGTTGTCACCTTCCCACCAAGCTGCTTGGCGATGGTCTTGTAGCCCATTCCAGCCTTGTGTAGGTCTACAATCTTGTCCCTGACATCCTTGGAGAGCTCTTTGGTCTTGGCCATGGTGGAGAGTTTGGAATCTGATTGATTGATTTCTTCTGTGGACAGGTGTCTTTTATACAGGTAACAAGCTGAGATTAGGAGCACTCCCTTTAAGAGTGTGCTCTGAATCTCAGCTCGTTACCTGTATAAAAGACACCTGGGAGCCAGAAATCTATCTGATTGAGAGGGGGTCAAATACATATTTCCCTCATTAAAATGCTAATCAATGTATAACATTTTTGACATACATTTTTCTGGATTTTGTTGTTGTTATTCTGTCTCTCACTGTTCAAATAAACCCACCATTAAAATTATAAACGGATCATTTCTTTGTCAGTGGGCAAACGTACAAAATCAACAAGGGATCAAATACTTTTTTTCCCTCACTGTATGTGATGAGTCAAAAGAGTTAGTGCAAAGAGGGTCAATGCAGTCCGGGTAGCTATTTGGTAGTCTTATGGCTTAGGGGTAGAAGCTGTTCAGGGTCCTATTGGTTCCAGACTTGGTGCATCGGTACCGCTTGCCATGAGGTAGCAGAGAGAACAGTCTATGACTTGGGTGGCTGGAGTCTTTGACGATTTATAGGGCCTTCCTCTGACACCGTCCGGTATAGAGGTCCTGGATGGCAAAGAGCTTGGCTCCCAGTTTTGTACTGGGCCATCCACACTACCCTCTGTAATGACTTGCGGTCAGATGACAAGCAGGATACTTCACAATCCGTTCATGATTATAAATAACCATGGTATCATCCATATTAATGTAAAAGTGACACCAAAATGGCACAAGACATTATACACCATTCCGTTCCTATTGGGCTAAACACAATCCAAAACAAACTGCAAATGCACAGGTCGGATTAATGCAGGGGCTTACTGGTGCTGTAGCCCCTTGGCCCAGGCACTAGGCAGCAATTAAAAAACACATATATAAATATATATACTACCAGTCAAAAGTTTGGACACACCCACACCAGTCCAGGGTTTTTCTTTATTTGTAATATTTTATACATTGTAGAAAAATAGTGAAGACGTCAAAACTATGAAATAACAGAAATGGAATCATGTAGTAACCAAAAAAGTGTCAAACAAATAAAAATCCATTTTATATTTGAGATTCTTCAAAGTAGCCACCCTTTGCTTTGATGACAGCTTTGCACACCCTATTTGACCAAGAAGGAGAGTGATGCATCAGATGACCTGGCCTCTACAATCACCCGACCTCAACCCAATTGAAATGGTTTGGGATGAGTCGGACCGCAGAGTGAAGGAAAAGCAGCCAACAAGTGCTCAGAATATGTTGGAACTCCTTCAAGACTGTTGGAAAAACATCCAGGTGACGCTGGTTGAGAGAATGCAAAGAGTGTGCAAAGCTGTCATCAAGGCAAAGGATGGCTATTTGAAGAATCTCTAATATATTTTGATTTGTTTAAGACTCTTTTGGTTACTACATGATTCTAAATGTGCTATTTCATAGTTTTGATGCCTTCACAATTATTCTACAATGTAGAACATAGTAAAAATAAAGAAAACCCCTTGAATGAGTAGGTGTTTGAAAATTTATTTATTGTTTCACTTCAACCGCTAACCACAGGAAGATTCAGGAGCCCGCTCTCAATGAGTGTAGACAGCCTGCTACTGCCTGCTGCCGCTTTGCTAATTGTCAGATGAGGAAAGGAGGTAGGGGGCCCACATGGGTAACTTGGGAGGCCTACCTTGATTGGGTAACTGCTAAATCATTTGTTTTAAATAAACTGCATAATAAATAAAGGTGACTGGTCAATTGTGTGAGTCAGGGGCTGGGCCCATGCCTGTAGGGGGCTCCCTCCTGAATCTAGCTTGGAAAGACAGTATCGTGCAGTATCAAAGAGCCCTCACTGCTGCTCGATCATCCTATTTGTCCAACTTAATTTAGGAAAATAAGAACAATCCAAAATATATTTTTGATACTGTCGCAAAGCTAACTACAAAGCAGCATACCCCGAGAGAGGATGCCTTTCACTTCAGCAGTGATACATTCATGAACTTCTTTTACGAAAAGCAAATTACGGACTCCTCTTTAAATCTGCGTATTCCTCCAAAGCTAAGTTGTCCTGAGTCTGCACAACTCTGCCAGGACCTAGGATCAAGGGAGACACTCATGTTTTATAATACTATATCTCTTGACACATTGATGAAAATAATCATGGCCTCTAAACCATCAAGCTGCATAATGGACCCTATTCCAACTAAACTACTGAAAGAGCTGCTTCCTGTGCTTGGCCCTCCTATGTTGAACATAATGAACGGCTCTCTGTCTACAGGATGTGTACAAACTCACTAAAAGTGGCAGTAATAAAGCCTCTCTTGAAAAAGCAAAACCTTGACCAAGAAAATATTTTTAAAACTATCGGGCTGTATTGAATCTCCCATTCCTATCGAAAAATGTTGAAAAAGCTGTTGTCCTCTGACAAATCAACTGTCAATTTCGGTGTTCCTCAAGGCTCCGTTTTAGGACCACTATTGTTTTCACTATATATTCTACCTCTTGGTGATGTCATTCGGAACTATAATGTTAACTTTCACTGCTATGTGGACGACACACAGCTGTACATTTTGATGAAACATGGTGAAGCCCCAAAATTGCCCTCCCTGGAAGCCTGTGTTTCAGACAGAAGGAAGTGGATGGCGGCAAATGTTCTAGTTTTAAACTCGGACAAAACAGAGATGCTTGTTCAAGGTCCCAAGAAACAAAGAACTCTTCTGTTGAATCTGACAATTAATCTTGATGGTTGTACAGTCGTCTCAAATAAAATTATGAAGGACCTCGGCGTCCTTCACCCTAATCTCTCTTTTGACGAGTATATCAAGACTGTTTCAAGGACAGTTTTTTTCCATCTACGTAACATTGCAAAAATCAGAAACTTTCTGTCCAAAAATGATGCAGAAAAACGAATCCATGCTTTTGTCACTTTTAGGTTAGACTACAGCAATGCTCTACTTTCCGGCTACCCGGATAAAGCACTAAATTAACTTCCGTTAGTGCTTAACACTGCTGCTAGAATCTTGACTAGAACCAAAAATGTGATCATATTACTCCAGTGCTAGCCTCTCTACACTGGCTTCCTGTTAAGGCAAGGGCTGATTTCAAGGTTTTACTGCTAACCTACAAAGCACTACATGGGCTTGCTACTACCTAACTTTCCGATTTGGTCCTGCCGTACGTACCTACACTTACGCTACGGTCACAAGGTGCAGGCCTCCTTACTGTCCCTAGAATTTCCAAGCAAACAGCTGGAGGCAGGGCTTTCTCCTTTAGAGCTCCATTTTTATGGAATGGTCTGCCTATCCATGTGAGAGACGCAGACTCGGTCTCGACCTTAAGTCTTTATTGAAGACTCATCTCTTCAGTAGGTCCTATGATTGAGTGTAGTCTGGCCCAGGAGTGTGAAGGTGAATGGAAAGGCACTGGAGCAACGACCCGCCCTTGCTGTCTCGGTTCCCCTCTCTCCACTGGGATTCTCTGCCTCAACCCCTATTACAGGGGCTGGGTCACTGGCTTACTGGTGCTCTTCCATGCCATCCCTAAGAGGGGTGTGTCACTTGAGTGGGTTGAGTCACAGTGTCTCCCAACCCCTCCTGTCTCAGCCTCTAGTATTTATGCTGCAATAGTTTATGTGTCGGAGGGCTAGGGTCAGTCTGTTATATCTGGAGTATTTCTCCTGTCTTATCCAGTGTCCTGTGTGAATTTAAGTATGATCTCTTTAATTCTCTCTCTCTTTTTCTCTCTTCTTTCTTTCTTTCTTTCTTTCTTTCTTTCTTTCTTTCTTTCTTTCTTTCTTTCTTTCTTTCTTTCTCTCTCTCTCTCTCTCTCTCTCTCGGAGGACCTGATCCCTAGGACCATGTCTCAGGACTGCCTGGCCTGATGACTCCTTGCTGTCCCCAGTCCACCTTGTCGTGCTGCTGCTCCAATTGCAACTGTTCTGCCTGCGGCTATGGAACCCTGACCTGTTCACCGGACATGGTACATGTCCCAGACATGCTGTTTTCAACTCTCTAGAGCAGGAGCGGTAGAGATACTCTGAATGATCGGCTATGAAAAGTCCACTGACATTTACTGACCTGTTGCACCCTCTACAACCACTGTGATTATTATTATTTGACCCTGCTGGTCATCTATGAGCATTTGAACATGTTGGCCATGTTCTGTTATAATCTCCACCCGGCACAGCCAGAAGAGGACTGGCCACCCCTCATAGCCTGGTTCCTCTCTAGGTTTCTTCCTAGGTTCTTACCTTTCTAGGGAGTTTTTCCTAGCCACTGTGCTTCTACACCTGCATTGCTTGCTGCTTGAGGTTTTAGGCTGGGTTTCTGTACAGCACTTTGTGACATCAGCTGATGTAAGAACGGCTTTATAAATACATTCGATAGACTTACGTTTTTGATTTTATTATAATATATTTTTTCCAACCACAGAAGCCCGCTCTAAATGTTCAAAATATAATTTAGACACAGACGATCAATAGTTTATAAAAAATGTTTTATCACAAGCACAAAATAAATGTAATTCATTAAAATGAATTAAATTAAGGAAACACCAACATAAAGTGTCAGGAAGGCTGCAGTCTGGGCAGCATGTGCGCCAAATATAGGCTACAGCTTGTTGCGTGGTGGCCCTAAACATAGAATCCATAGAAGGTTTTGTAACCCCGGGGCCTATGATTTCTTAATCCGGTCCTGCAAATGCATTCAACAAGTTTCTTGTCACAAGCTTGATGTAGTTATAGTGTGCAATGAATATGGGACCAAATTCTAAACCTTTGACTGCTTGAATACACTTTAAGTGAATTTGTCCAAATACGTATGACATCTTCAAATGGGGGGACTACTGTGGGTACATAAAGTGCTTTCATTTCTCAAATGTGCAACGTTCACCTCACTCACTCAGAACGCCATGCAAATTAAATCACCTCTCACTCTTCAACAAAAGTGAATTTGCATCGCCACCACAGACAATTCAAAACCCCTTTTCCTGCAGAATGCTTTACACAATAAAAAGGCAACAACCTTTATACAATTCAAAAGGTCACAACAATCTTTGCACGGTTCAAAAGCTACAACAAAAATTATTAAACAGATCCATTCAAAAGCTCTCCCTTTTCTGAAATTCTCTCTCTCTCTCTCTCTCTCTCTCTCTCTCTCTCTCTCTCTCTCTCTCTCTCTCTCTCTCTCTCTCTCTCTCTCTCTCTCTCACTCTATCCCCGTCTGCGTTCTAAAGCCTCAGCCCACACGGTCTCTCTCTCAGCTACAACGCCTTTTAAAATAGCACACTCCATCCACAGCACAGCACATTGCCTGCCTTAACGTTACATAAGTGACACCTGTTAGCCTTTTACTTGTACTTCCCTCCTACAATTCCATTTCTCCATTATCAACACACGTTCTCCCTCACTCTATTCTTCCCTCTGTCATCTAACCACAATAACAATTTCCTTTAGTGCTCTCTCGTTGCCATGGCTCACACTGCTTATTGTCCCTCATTCTAGTATTGTCTGATCCCACTGGGCACAGACGTCTATTACACGCTGGTTCAACGTTATTTCATTGAAACGACGTGGAAACAATGTCGATTCAACAAGTGTAGCACCTGGCAGATATTCTACTGCATGATTCACCCACTCGGCTACACCCACTCATGCAGTGTCCTAGCTGGCTACGTATCACACTGTAGAAACAAGCACACAGCATGCACCCCCACATACTCCTTGAAAAAAATTGAGTGAGAAAATAAACATGTTAAATCTGAAAAATGTTCATTTCTTTATTCTCTAATGATATTAGTAAATACTACAGTATTTAATGTGCATATACCCTACCCATTCCCCTGCTCCTAATCGCAATTTTTGCCACACCAGAAATTGAGAATCCTAAATTCCAAGTATAGAACATATATTGTGTTCCCTACAGTTTATTGAAAGAGAAGAAGCTCTGAACTATCTGTTCAGACCTACCCACATGTTTATAGAAAACCACATCAGTTCTGAACTATCTGTTCAGACCTACCCACATGTTTATAGAAAACCACATCAGTTCTGAACTATCTGTTCAGACCTACCCACATGTTTATAGAAAACCACATCAGTTCTGAACTATCTGTTCAGACCTACCCACATGTTTATAGAAAACCACATCAGTTCTGAACTATCTGTTCAGACCTACCCACATGTTTATAGAAAACCACATCAGTTCTGAACTATCTGTTCAGACCTAACATGTTTATAGAAAACCACATCAGTTCTGAACTATCTGTTCAGACCTAGCCACATGTTTATAGAAAACCACATCAGTTCTGAACTATCTGTTCAGACCTACCCACATGTTTATAGAAAACCACATCAGTTCTGAACTATCTGTTCAGACCTAGCCACATGTTTATAGAAAACCACATCAGTTCTGAACTATCTGTTCAGACCTACCCACATGTTTATAGAAAACCACATCAGTTCTGAACTATCTGTTCAGACCTACCTACCTAGAGGTTATGGAAAATGTGCTCTTTTAGTATTTCTCCAATAGGTTTCCAGAAGGAGAAAGCCTCCACTTCTATGTCAATTATAATAAAATAAAAACACTATAGTAAATGCTACAGTAGTGTCCACTAAAACACTACAGTAAATACTACAGTATAGTACAGTCCACAAAAACAGTGATTACTGCAGTATACAACCATCCACAAAAAAACACTACATTAATTACTATGGTGTGTACTACAGTTTTCTTTTACCACTGTCACGCCCTGACCTTAGAGATCATTTTTATGTCTCTATTTGGTTTGGTCAGGGTGTGATTTGGGGTGGGTATTATATGTTCTATTATTTGTATTTCTATATTTTGGCCAGGGAGGGTTCTCAATCAGGGACAGCTGTCTATCGTTGTCTCTGATTGAGAACCATACTTAGGTAGCCCTTTCCCACCTGTCTTTGTGGGAGATTGACTTTGTTTATGGCACATAGCCTTTAGCGTCACTGTTTGTTTTGTTGTGTTTATTGATTTGTTCGGCGTCTTTTCTAAATAAAAGAATATGTACACTCACCACGCTGCACCTTGGTCCAGTTCTTTCAACAGCCGTGATAACCACAGTAGTTATACTATAGTTACCTGTAAATACTACAGTATATGACAGTAAATACTGCAGTATTAACTGTACTCTAGTCCGCAGAAAGACTACAGTGACAACTGTAGTATTTTCAGTGCATTTGGAAGGTATTCAGATACCTTCACCTTTTCCACATTTTGTTCTGTTACAGCCTTTCTTTTAAAACTGATTAAATAGTCCCCCTCTCATCAATATACACACAATACCCCATAATGACAACACAAAAATAGGTGGCATTCAGGCCAAAGAGTTCAATCTTGGTTTCACCAGACCAGAGAATCTTGCTTCTCATGGTCTGAGAGTCCTTTAGGGACCTTTTGGCAAACTCCAAGTGGGCTGTCATGTGCCTGTTATTGAGGAATGGCACCGTGGCCAGACGGAAGCCATTGTGCTGCAGAGATGGTTGTCCTTCTGGAAGGTTCTCCCATCTTCACCGAGGAACTCTGGAGCTCTGTCAGAGTGACCATCAGGTTCTTGGTCACCTCCCTGACCAAGGCCCTTCTCCCCTGATAGGTCAGTTTGGCCGGGCGGCCAGCTCTAGAAAGAGTCTTGGTGGTTCCAAACTTCTTCCATTTAAGAAGGATGGAGGTCACTGTGTTCTTGGGGACCTTCAATGCTGCAGACATTTTTTAGTACCCTTCCCCAGATCTGTGCCTTGACACAATACAGTCTTGGAGCTTTACAGACAATTCCTTTGACCTCATGGCTTGGTTTTTGCTCTGACATCCACTGTCAATAGACAAGTCTGTGCCTTTCCAAATCATGTCCAATCAATTGAATGCACGACAGGTGGACTCCAATCAAGTTGCAGAGACATCTCAAGGATGATTTGTAAGTCGCTCTGGATAAAAGCGTCTGCTAAATGACTTAAATGTAAATGTAAATGTAATGATCAATGGAAACAGGATTCATCTGAGCTCAATTTTGAGTCTCATAGCAAAGAGTCTTAATAATTATGTAAATGAGGTATTTGTTTTTTATTTTTAATACATTTTGAAACATTTCTAAAAACCTGCTTTTGCTTTTTCATTATGTTGTATTATGTGTAGATTGATGTAGATTGATAATTTAATCAATTTTAGAATAAGGCTGTAATGTAACAAAATGTGGGAAAAGTAAAGGGGTCTGAATACATTCCGAATACACTCTATACCATAGTATACTATAGTATTTTTTCATGTGGGTTGTCATGCCAATGGACTTGGCAAGAGCACAAACAGATCTGGGACCAGGCTAATATAGAGTGCCTTGAGAAAGTATTCACACCCCTTGACTTATTCCACATGTTGTTGTGTTACAGCCTGAATAAAAGCAAAAACATGTTTTTAGAAATGTTTGCGATCTTTTTTAAATGAAATACAGAAATATCTTTGTGGTGACTGGGTGTATTGATACACCATCGAAAGTGCAATGAATAACTTTACCATGCTCAAACGGATATTCAATGTCTGCTTTAAAAACAATCTACCACTAGGTGCCCTTCTTTGCGAGGCATTGGAAAACCTAACAGGTCATTGGGGCTAAATCTGTTTGAAATTTACTGCTCGACTGAGGGACCTTACAGATAATCGTATGTGTGGGTTACAGAGATGAGGTAGTTATAAAAAAATAACGTTAAACACATGGCGTGAGTCCATGAAACTTATGTGACTTGTTAAGCAATTTTTACTCCTGAACTTATTTACACTTGCCATAAAAAAGGGTTTGAATACTTATTGACTCAAGACATTTCAGCTTTTCATTTTTATTTAATTTGAAGGGAAAAAAGATCATTTCACTTTGACATTATGGGGTATTGTGTATAGTGACAAAAACATTTTAAAATTCATTTTAAATTCAGGCACAACAAAATGTGGAAACAGTAAAGGGGTGTGAATACATCCTGAAGGCTCTGTAGAATAGATATTCTCAATAATAATCTTTAGCAGAATCAATCAATTATGCAATAACCACGTCTGGTGTGTTTGAAGCACCCCGAAGCCACAATATTCATGATTACGAGAGATCCTCATTGCATGAACATGTGAGGTGTATTTTTTGAATGTGGTGCCCTGTCAAACCTACACTGGAGAAGTCTCCTTTCTCAAGATGCTCAAACAAAAGGTTAATGTCATCTCTGTCAATCAATGCGCCAGAGCTCAATGTCAACTGTTCCACTTATTTGGGTTGGGGTAACAATGATTCCTTCTTCAAACAAAAAGACACAAAAAAAAGAACAGTGTCGCATATGAGTGAGTGACAGTAAAATGGTATTGAGATGTTAGTCAACCAGACAAACACTGTGGCTGTGATGAAAGGCCATTCGTATACTATTAGCCTGGGTACTAGTCTGTTCAAGGAAAAGGTGCAAAGCTCGCTCAACATTAAAAATGCATTGTTTTATCCAAGCAAGGTTTAAAGTTGAGTGTTTTCCGGCCTTCAATTCTTTCCTTACTAGTCTGTTCGTGCAGTCATGCCACTCCTTGCCACACCCTGAAATGTTTGGAATGACAAGGAGAGGCAAGATGGCACAAACAAACCCAATGAACTCCTACTCAGACACAAACACAACAGTTTGTCTGTCAGTCTCCTCAGATAATGTGGGTATTTATCCTCATGTGAATTACAGCTGACATACAAATTAACTATTAATTACGACAGCCCCCACCCCATTATCACATCCACTGCCACCTCACTGGCCTGGTTCACAATGATCTAATTAATTTAGCCTGAAATAGACAGACAGACAGAGCCCTACATTTCTGCAATAGAGGGGTGTTGCCCTTGGATGTATTCACTTGCAGTGGTAAAATAAAAATGTAGAAAAAATACATGTGGGGCTTACTTTTCCCAACAGACAAAATGCAGGTGACACAGAATCCCATTAGAGCCACCAAGTCAAGGTATTTATTTGCACATTTATGCATTTCAACAACAAGTTGTACATAAAAGCTTTACAATAGCTCCCTTTATGTCTATGCATCACTTAGTATTATACACCATCAAGAACCAGGCAAGGTAGGCTACTGTAGATCAGTAGTTCACTGTAAGAAATCTTCATAGCTTTACAATGCAACATTTATTTCAGAGCACTTTATTATATATTTGGCAAAAAATGTTTATTTAACCTTTATTTATCTAGGCACGCCAGTTAAGAACAAATTCTTATTTACAATGACAGCCTACCCCGGCCAAACCCCAACCCGGGCGACGCTGGGAAATGATCAAATACACCAATGATAAAATACACCACATTCACTCATGATTTTCATTTATACAAGACCCAATCAACACTTTTCATAAATGAAATATACTGAAAAACAGTAACACCTGATCTTTCCATGACAAAGACTGACCAGGTGAATCCAGGATAAAGCTATGATCCCTTATGGGTGTGACTTGTTCAATTAAGCCATGAGACAATTGAGACATGACAAATAATCAAGAACTGCATCGCTGCTGGGTTTTTCACACTCAACAGTTTCTCATGTGTATCAAGAATGGTCAACCCCCCAAAGGACATCCAGCCAACTTGACACAACTGTGGGAAGCAATGGAATCAACATGGGCCCGTATCCCTGTGGAACGCTTTTGACACCTTGTAGGTCAAAATTGGATGCGCAACTCAATATTAGGAAGGTGTTTCTAATGTTTTGTACACTCAGTGTATATAGCAAATGTGTAGGCATGTCTAACAATCAGATGAAACATAAATACTGTAAATGAAAATCCAACAGTATCTCAATATCAATCAACTTGACAAATGATATGTAACTTATTTGATGCAACAGAAAATATGTTAAATAAAGCAACTGTAGAAGGAGAATTCTTCAATTTTGCTTATATGGTAATAGAAATCTATGAAGAATGAAGCTCTTATTAAGGTAGTATTTACTATGACTATCTTTACTTAAATGAAGCATGAATACCAAACCTTATGACTGAATCAATTGGTTATGGTGTTTAAAACCTTAAAAACAAATGTATAATTTATTTAAAAGAATGTCACGGGCTGCCTTAATCACTGTGAGATCAACAACTATGAACCAGACTCAAACTTTGTCTGTGTCCCAAATGGCACCCTATTCCCAATGGGTCCTGGTCAAAAGCAGTGAATTATATAGGGAATAGGGTGCAATGTGAGACGCAGTCAGTGTGTCTCTCCCCTCACACCTCTGTGTGGGTTGAGGAGTATGAAGAGGATGAAGAGGAAGATGAAGAGGATGACGTGTCTTTTTTACTCGTCTGACGAGTGGAACCTTCAGCAGCCCTGAACTGCCAGGTAACCTTCCTCGGTTGATCGGTTACAGGGACTGTAATTTCCTCTGTCACTGGTTTCACTTCCTCACAGAATAGATCAGACAACACTTCCTGCTCTAATTCCTCCCACAGATCCCATGTCGGTTGTTTGATTGGTTTAGACTTAGAGCCGGACTCGGACTCATCAGAATCCCAGTCACTGTCTCCAACCATGGAGCCGAGCACAAAGTCCACTCCGGACCCGCTGTCATCGGAGGAGTCGGACCCCTTGGAACAACGAATAAAGGAAGAGTGGCCTTCTGTGGCAAGCAGATGACACTCAGGACCCGCCAGATACACAAAGCTATCTGTTGAGAGGAAGTCACTCTCCTCAATGTTGGGGCAGAGGGGTCTGGAAAGGGAGGTTGGGGGTGTAGACTCAGTGGGGAGAGAGGGGGGCTCCTCCTGTGCTAGTGAGACATCAGGGAGCACAGACACAGCCAGGTATACAAAACTATCTGTAGTGGCAAACGGATCCAGGTCACTGCTGTCCAGGCCTGACTTCTTCCGTGGTATCTCATGTCTGGAGGGGGACAAGGGGAGTGGGGAGTCAGTGCCAGATATGATCTTAACACTCTTGTTCCTCGGTTTCAATTCTGCCTGGTTTAAAGGGGTGAAACCATCATGTAGATCTGGGTTATCAGGCCCTTCATTGTTGGTGGATTGCATGTCACCCATTTCAGTGTCTTTCATCAAAGGTGCTTCTTCCTCAATTCCATATCCCTCACAGTGAGAGGAGCTCTTTAAGAGTGATGGGTAGCACCACTGAAGCTCGGTGCTCTCCTCCCTCCCCCAGTCTTTAAATGCCACCTCGTCTTTATCCTCGTCCAGAGATGTGTTGCTCCCCAAGTCTGACTCAGTCAAGGGTCTGTCACTACCATCTGAGGCGTTGTCTTCCTGGCTTGTCTGACTGGGGTTTGACATGAAGATTCCACTTGAGTCTGACTCCAAGGTCAGGTTGTAATCAGGC
The DNA here is from genome assembly GCF_021184085.1 of Oncorhynchus gorbuscha. Taxonomy (NCBI): domain Eukaryota; kingdom Metazoa; phylum Chordata; class Actinopteri; order Salmoniformes; family Salmonidae; genus Oncorhynchus; species Oncorhynchus gorbuscha. The sequence continues at coordinate 80,087,352 of NC_060182.1, forward strand.
GAACCATCTTCCTTGACATTTTTTGTTCCTGTTGAGCACCCCATGGCAAGAAGTTCCAGGCTGGGTTGGGTACTGATCTGCTCAGGTTCAGAGACACTTCCAGAAACAACAGACTGCCCTGCTGTGAGCTGTGAAGCTTTCGTTCTCAGAGAATCTGTCAGACATTGTTCTGCTACAAGCTCACTTTCTACATCCTTGGCCCTTCTCTCCAGCTCCAGGAGAGAGAGTTCAGAAGCAGCACTAGAGGGTGGGTGAGATCCTCCAAACCCAGAAGGGGGTTTCAGCAGAGGCCAGTGCCTCAGTGAGCCAGTGTAAGACTCTGCATCCCCCCAGCCTTCATCCCACAGTGTGTTCACCATACCGAGCACTGTGTCCCACTCCTCCACCTCCTCCCTCTCAACACCACCACCTCTTGCTCCACTCTCCTGCTCCTTGCTTTCTGGATCTCCCTCCTTTATACTTGACTCAGTGCCATCGCTGCTTTTACATTCTGGCTCCTCCCCTCCTTCCCTTTCCTTCCCTGGTTGTTGGAGAGTTTTTTTTGCAGAGAAGACCCTCCAATTTTCCAAGTGTTGCTCCTTCAAGGAGTAACCCACCCTACCCATCAACCCTACCAACTTACCCTGGTGCTCAGAGAAAGGGGTGAGGTGGGGAAGATTTTTTCTCTCCATGGCACTAAGCACCACCAGGGAAGGCAGAGGGGGAAGGATAGGAAAGTTATGGATTGCACCACCTTGTCTAACAGTTCTCTTCCTTACAATCAGCCTGCGAGGCCAGGTGGATTCCATAGGCTGGGGGCTCACAGCACGAGCAGGGGCAGGTCCTGGGGAAATCTGATTGAGCAAGAGGGGGGTAGTGTCACGGGGTGGCTCTGGGGAGAAGGGAGAATCATTGTCAATGGCTGAGTCCAGTGCCTTCGTTCTCGGCGCAAAACCAAAAACCCCAACATTCTCCTCTTGAGACATGGAGCCCACTGAGTGGGATACCGCCCTTTTTTTCTCAATCGCTCCCCCTTTCACATTCTTTCTTTCTGTTTCTCTTCCTCCTATCCTTCTGAGATCCTCTTGAACACATTGGAGGGCCGTGACAGAGAGCTGGGCGAGAGGGGGTTTGGGAGGGGGGTGACGAGGCTGAGAGGGGGGTGATTCTTCAAAGACTAAGCTCTGATACTGAAACGGAAGGGGCTTGGCTGGGGAGCAGAACACAGGGGTGTGACAGCCAGAGGAAAGGGGTGACCCAGAGAAGGGTGAGATTAGAGGGGAGGTCATGTTGTGTTGTGAGTAGAAAGGATTTAAGAAATTCTTCTCCATTACATCTCCAGATGAGAGTTCTAGATGCTCAAGATGTTTAGGGGGTGTTAGGACTTTCCAGGAGCGCTGGCCGTTGTCCCCTCTCTTGCCGCTGTCATGCAGGTGTTGATGTCTCTTGCCACTGGAGGAGGAATTTCCCCCAGGGGCTGAAATCAAGGAGACACTGGGGGACACTGACCTCCCCCCAAACCCCCCTGGAGCACGGCTGCTCTGGCCAGCTTCAACCAGCTTCAGCTGGTCAAATATCACCCTTTCGTCTAGCCTCCTACCCATGGAAGGTATGGGAGTTGTAGATCGTGTCTCAAATGTGATCATGTCCCCGCAGGCACCAACCCCTAGGTTGCCGTTGCTGGAGAAGTTGTTGTCCTGGCCTCCCCTGGAGGTTATGGTGCTCTGAGCAGAGCCATGGTCAATCTGTTCATTGATACACATGGTGTCGTAGATGGAGCGCTGGGGGATGTAACCGTCCTCATTGTAGCCATCCCCGTCCACACTCTTCTCCAGGCAGCAGGGACACTGCCTGAAGCAACCCGGTCGACTAAGAGGCTTCCCCATGGTGTTCTATCCACCACCAGCAAAAATTACTGTCAGTAAATGTTCCAAAAAGAGTGGTCTAAAAAGTGATGGAAATTAAAATATACTAGATATAAAAGAAGTGCAGTGAGACAACTTAAAAATGAGTATGATGCATGTCAGCTCATTCCTTTTCATCATGCAATAGTCAATTACAAATAATATTCAGATTGAGTGCCATCTGTAAAATCTATTAAAACTGTCTCTCTCTCTCTCCGCTCAATAATACCAGTACAGGAGCTTGGAGAAATTATTTTTGTCATAGAGGCATATTCAAGAACAATTTTGCTCGCTTGCTCTGACAGAACTGCAGCCAACAACACAAAAACAGATTCACAAAGGTGTTGAATAGAGTTGCAGCTTCAAAAAAATAACACACGACTTCAACATGATGCTGGATAACTCACTGTTCTCTCTGTGTTGGTTCATTCAGAACCTCCAAAGTGTTTCCCTTTGTCTATCTCCGCATCACCTTCTCCTCATACTAGTCTCTGCTGTCATCAATTTCAACTGTCCCCATCAATAAATGAGTCAAAAGCTTGTCATTGCTTTGACAGCTGATTAATCCATCTCTTTGCTTGCGCTCCAGAATACATCATTTCTGAGATGAAGAAACTTAAGGTTTAAGAAACCATGTAAATCATCCATCTGCTCAGAGGCACTGATTATTTGACAAATGGTCTCTTATTTGAACACCAACGCAAGCCACCCCCCTTCTCTCTCACCCGCTCTCCATCTCTCGCCCTCACAGATTCCCCTCCCCCATGTTTCTAAGGCTGCTTCAGAGGTTTCTATTAAAGACAAACTTTTTCTCTTTTTTTCTTTCTCTCCGTCCTCTTTTCTCTCCATTTAGGTATGACCTCTGTGGGCTTTGATGTCCTCCCCAGACATGAATCAGCAGGGGAAATCAGACGGCTCTAAAGACGTGGTGAAAAGACAGTCACAGCTTCATCATCTCCGGCTCACACAGGTGATGCATGTGACATTGGCAGAATATCCTTGAAATGACATCATTCGAAACGAATCAGAAATGGGTATAGCAAACAAAACATGTTCTGTTATATAACCACTGTGTGTTTGGCTTGGCTGAGAGATACAAAAATAAGGATAAAGCCTGCAGTTTCTTTTACCTGCCTCCTCTCTCTCCCACACTAACGCTTCTTCGCTCAGCACACTCAATCCCCCAGTACCACTTCTCTCAGTACAGTGCCCTCCCCTCCCACTCATGCCCTTTCGCACATGCAAGGAGAACGTGGCTTCTCTCTTCTATTTGTCCAACAACACATCATGTGCTGTACAATAACAATACTCTGCACTGCTAAAGCACGATACATCACCCCTCCTTTGAACCATCAATTAGTAAATCATGCAGTCAAGCAGATGAGAACGACTCTTCAACTCCACTCAGATTTTCATACATGTAATTTACCATAACATTATTCACAAATCTAACTGGTGATCACTTTCACAGTGAAGGAACATTTCCATTTGGTTTCTGAGTTGTATTCTCAGTCAAGTTATTTTAATCACTACAGACAACAGACAACAGACAGCAGAGCAGACAGAAATGTCCTTTGCAAAATGTTGCTTATTCAAGTCCACAACAGAGGGCTTCATACAAAAAACTAAAACAACAAAACTATGTACAACATTATGTGATCACCTCGATTTAGTTCGTAGTTTGGATGGTCAAGACTATGGAATTAGTTGTGTGGGCCCTCAGAATAAGGCAGATTGGTAGAAATTAACAACATTTTCAGCTATATTATAACAAACTAGAAAAACAAACAGAAACGAATGTAACATGAATAGTTTTAATGTTTTGTGAGCCATAATTCCATTCATCATCTAAAACTAGAATCTAAGAACAAAGATGTAATGGAAAACTAAATGAAGTGTCAGACAGTATCTTATTGTCTTTACATGATTGTGCATGTTTGCGGCATGTCCATGGCCGTGTCCGAAATGGCACCCTAACCCCTATATAGTGCACTACTTTTGACCAGAGCCCTATGGGCCCTGTTGAAACGTACTGCACTGCACTATATGGGGAATAGTGTGCCATTCCATGAGTAGGTTATTCCCACTACAAATGGTTATCGTCATCATCTGTGGAGGCTTCAGTATAGTGATTATGCAGCGGAAGCTCATCTAGGTGGACCTCCCGTACTGCCAGGATGCGTGTGAGCATGCTTTCCAGCGCAGGGCCTTCTAGTTGCTGGGCAGAATACCACAGCAGGCTAGTTGAGTGACAGGAGAGCTCAGGCTGCAAGTAGAACAGGTGTGGTCTATTCTTCACCGACTCTGAGCTGCAGGTAGAGACAATGGAAGAGGATTATAGAATTATCGAAAGGCAGCAATTCCAGAAATATTCTCAATTTTTGTTTTTCAGACTGCAAAACATTGAGACATTAAAACATTGTCAATATCACAAAGAAGTCATATAGCTCCAGTAAAATTAGAGTGGAATATAACATAAATAAAGATGTACTATGTAATCTCACCATTTGGAGAGGTAGAACTCGTAGAGTCTGACAGGGCAGCGTAGTGGGTTCTCAGTATCCTCAGGCATCTCCATGTCACCTTCCTCTTCATCCAGCCTTCTCTTGGCAGGCAAAGCTAGCAGATCTGGATATGCACACAAAAGACAAGACAACTCACAACCCACAATGCATTATGGAACTCGTGGAGGACGTTATTGCTTGTGATATGGCAATGCCTTTCTTAATTGCGCCTAATGGGATAAAGAAAGTAGAAAAAAATAGAATGTGATAGCCTTGAACACCATTGAGGTTGGAACTCAACTCACCGGGGGTGTCTGACACATCCTGACCAGGCCTAAACCTCAGGAAGGAGCTCTTGCCGTTCTTGGTGACCCTGGTACAGCGGGTGAAGTTGGTGAAGGACAGACGTCTGTGTTGGCCCATGGTCTTGAACTGGAACAGCTTGGTGCCAAAGAAGAGCAAGGTGTTGAGCAGCACGATGGGGGAGTAGGATCCCAGCTGTTTACAGTCCCACAGGTACTCCTCCTCCACACGGGAATGCAGGTAGCCTAAAGAGAAACAGTGGCGGGACAGAGGGATGTGTCATCATTGTGTATGCGTTTCAAATGGTCCAGCGATATTAAAGGGATAGGACAGGCGTAGAAGAGAAGAAGGCTGGAAACATTCTTACCGCTGGGCAGCAGGGTAGGACTCCAGTAATGTAGCATCATAGTAATCTCCATGCTGAACTTATGATAGAGCATATCAGTGAAGATGTTCTCTAGCCTTCCATTCTCAAATAGATACTGGTGAGACAAATGAGAGATGGTGAGGGAGAGAGGCATTAGGTACTGTATATTATAGTTGGCAGAGGGGCAAATACAATAGATGTCCCTGGGGCAGTAGTTACTATAGCAAAAGTGCAGATAATACTGATGTTACTAGTAGGGGTGTGAACATTTAAAACTTGGATCCCCTTAATGTTAAGAAAAATTCATAACCGAAAAATTGTGTTTTGTTATGTAGACGCAGAAAGTAAACTGCATAGTGGGTCAATTTTCTCAACAACTAAAAGCTTTGAAGCGCGAGGCTCAACTTCTCCGCTGTTTTGGTGCCCTAGCTACCAAGCTGCGAACAACCTGTGCAACACTGGGTAAAGTGTTGCATCTCGGTCATCTCAATATCCTAGCCTATTCCTGATTTACTGAAGTTGAGACATTGCAACGCAATAAATTGCCAATATATTTTTATTTACTTATTTAACTAGGCAAGTCAGTTAAGAACAAATTCTTATTTACAATGATGGCCTACTCCGGCCAAATCCGGACGGTGGGCCAAATGTGCACCGCCCTATGGGACTCCCAATCACAGCCGGATGTGATACAGCCTGGATTCGAACCAGGTACTTTAGTGACGCCTCTTGCACTGAGATGCAGTGCCTTAGACCGCTGTGCCACACAGGAGCCCCAGTTATAGGCCTCGTGCACGGCCTCTATATAGGCCTAGTGCACGGTTCTGCCTGCCTGCCTGCCTGCCTAGAGGCCGAACTGCCTATACTGTGCCCCTGCCCCCCCTCCGTCCATTGATAGATCGCTATGGAAGATGCAAGTGTTTGTGTTGTCGGAAGTATAGCAACTAATCAGTCTCCTCCGTTCCAAAAATATTGAATCTTGACACTCAGAAATTGGTGTCGAGAAATCAATTATTTTGGAGTCGACTCTCCGCCATCTTCATTAACAGTTGGAAAAATGGGAGAGAAAGGCAAGCGACAGCAGCAAATACATGTATGGCAATACTTTGAGAAGTTAAATGAGAAGGAAATGCAAATGTTTGCGAAGTGGAATTGAGCCCCAGTAAGGGCAGTGCAGGTAAGAGGTTTGCGTGGGACTAATTTCTTCATCCCACCCCCGCAGCTTTTCATACCGCATCTGCTGGTTCTGTCCCGACTACAACGCTCTACGATCAAGAACTGGTCTGACTTAACAGCTATTTTAGGAGTATGCGACACAGCTCACCTACCAGCCATGGTTCCAGACAATTTTGCGCCCTTTAGGCAATATCAAAATGCACAAAAATAACCTAAGAAATAGATTCTATTAAGCTATCGCATTACTGGGCTAAATCAGCCAATAAGCTAGCTTGAAGAGAGCCAAGTTAGAGACATGCACTTTCTATCTAAAATTTTTTTCTGCCTACCTATTAGGAGTGGGATGATTTTGGTTGGGAGATTAATATTTATTTCTAGGCAATGAAGTAAACTATAGCCTAATTATATTTAGCAAGACAGCTCCAAGACAGGATTGTGTGGAGGCACAGAACTGGGGAAAGGTATCAAAACATTTCTGCAGCATTGAAGGTCCACAAGAACACAGTGGCCTCCATCATTCTTAAATGGAAGACGTTTGGAACCATCATGAATCTACCTAGAGCTGGACGCCCGGCCAAACTGAGCAATAAGGGGAGAAGGGCCTTGGTCAGGGAAGTGACCAAGAACCTGATGGTCACTCTGACAGAGCTCCAGAGTTTGTCTGTGGAGATGGGAGAAGCTTCCTCAACCATCTCTGCAGCATTCCACCAAATCGGGTCTTTATGGTAGAGTGGCCAGACGGAAACCACTCCTCAGTAAAAAGGCACAACAGCCCGCTTGGAGTTTGCCAAAGGGCACCTAAAGGACTCTCAAAACATGAGAAACAAGATTCTCTGGTCTGATGAAACCAATAACTGCCAAGCATCATGTCTGGAGGAAACCTGGCACCATCCCTACGGTGAAGCATGATTTCCAACAGGAAATTGACCCTAAGCACACAGCCAAGATAACGTAGGAGTGGCTTTGCGACAAGTCTATGAATGTTCTTGAGGGGCCCAGCCAGAGCCCCGACTTGAACCCGATCTAACATCTCCGGAGAGACATGAAAAAAGCTGTGCAGCAACGCTTCCGATCCAAGCTGACTGAGTTGGAGAGGATTTGCAAAGAAGAATGGGAGAAACTCCCCAAATCCAGGTGTGCCAAGCTTGTAGCGTCATACCCAAGAAGACTCAAAGCTGTAATTGTGCCAAATTTGCTTCAACAAAGTACTGAGTAAAGCGTCTGCCATTTTTTCTAAAAACAGTTTTATGCAATATGGGGTATTGTGTATAGATTGATGACGAAAAAAATAAACTATTTAATCAATTTTAGAATAAGGTTGTAACGTAACAAAATGTGGGAAAAGTCAAGGGGTCTGAATACTTTCCGAATGCACTGTACAATAGGCACACTTGATCTGACACGACCAAGTAGAAGAGGAGAGGTAGGCTACTGAAGATGAAGCAGCAAATTCTGAGTGTATGAATAATGCGACAAAGATGTGCTTTCAATACAATAGGTAGGCTAGTATATACGACCGTTTACAAATAATCGGCGGGACAAAAAAATATTTTTATCCTAAAGTCGTCTGTCTGACCGACCGCGCCACAATGATCTGTCGGGACCCACAGAGTACAGGTGCAATGCCTAACCATCTGAAAAGGACTCACAGTGAAACAAAAAAAAATTGCTGGCAGCAGTGCAGCTACATTGTGAATTCACATGGAATTATATACATTTTTCTTATTGTTTTCAAGCAAAATCAAAGAGAACAAAAATTGCTGTTTAAACATTAAGAAAAATTGTCAATTTGTCATATTAGCTGCCATCACGTCACTATAACCAGTATGGCCACTGACAGACAGAAAAGGTGGTACAGTAGCAGATAACATAGTACGGAATAAGGTATAAGGATTAACTGGAAGTATCTTGGATAAAGTATTGAATAAAAATAAAATACTAGGGAGTAACGTGGAGGCTCAATACCTGCTGTATGCCCAGACAAAGGTAGAAGATGCTGTCAGCAGGGTAGGCCTGGCCGTTGGGGCGACGGACCTCACTGATGAAATGACAGAGGCCGTAACTAAGCTCAGAGGAGTTACACTGCAACACGTTCTCCTTCACAACCATAGATTTAGCTGCTGTAAGAGTGACACATGGACACAGAAAACCAGATCAGGGAACCATGGATTTAGCTGCCATAGGGAGAAAGATGGACAAATTTACATGATAAGCAAAGATCTAACAATGGTCTGTGCAGTTAGGTTGGACTCACAGGCATCTTTGGAAAATTCACAGTCAATCTGTTTGTTCCTCTGCAGGACCCAATTCTTCCAGGCTTTCACCCCGTACTTGTGATGGAGTTTTGATCTGGCAGGAGGGAGTGAAACAGTGTGCTCCACCATGTCAATAGTCCCACTTCGCTTACAACTCTGCAATACAGAAAGCGCCCACAGAAAGGGAAAGGGAAAAACAGTTGGACCAAAAACGTAGTAGGAGTAGAAACCACTTACTTTTACTGTATAACATCTTTGGTTTAATTATCTAATAATACAACCCTATTGCAGTCAAAAGTAATAATGGCGCTGATATGACAGGGGCCATATTACCTAACTAACTAGTTCTGTTACCATTATATTACTATACTGTATGACTACTTTATTACAAATGTTATATTACTTTTGCCAGCAGCAAACCACCCTGCATACCACTGCTGGCTTGCTTCTGAAGCTAAGCAGGGTTGGTCCTGGTCAGTTCCTGGATGGGAGACCAGATGCTGCTGGAATTGGTGTTGAAGGGCCAGTAGGAGGCATTCTTCCCTCTGGTCTAAAAAAAATATCCCAATGCCCCAGGACAGTGATTGGGGACACTGCCCTGTGTAGGGTGCCGTCTTTCGGATGGGACGTTAAATGGGTGTCCTGACTCTCTGAGGTCATGGCACTTATCGTAAGAGTAGGGGTGTTAACCCCGGTGTCCTGGCTAAATTATGCTAGGTAAAGCTCCGCCTTATCTCAGTTCACTGGTCACGATGGCAACACCCACCTGTAGCAGGTGTATCTCACTGATCATCCCTAAAGCCAACACCTCATTTGGCCGCCTTTCCTTCCAGTTCTCTGCTGCCTGTGACTGGAACGAATTGCTGAAGTTGGAGACTTTTATCTCCCTCACCAACTTTAAACATCTGCTATCTGAGCAGCTAACCGATCGCTGCGGGATGAGGTGTTTTTATTTATGTACTTTTCTGCTCTTTTGCACACCAGTATCTCTACCTGTACATGACCATCTGATCATTTATCACTCCAGTGTTAATCTGCTAAATTGTAATTATTCGCCTACCTCCTTATGCCTTTTGCACACAATGTATATATACTCTTTTTTTTCCTACTGTGTTATTGACTTGTTTATTATTTACTCCATGTGTAACTCTGTTGTTGTCTGTTCACACTGCTATGCTTTATCTTGGCCAGGTCGCAGTTGTAAATGAGAACTTGTTCTCAACTAGCCTAATCTGGCCCTCAAACCATCACGGTCAACTAATTGGCTGATTCATCCCCCTCCTCTCCCCTGTAACTATTCCCCAGGTCGTTGCTGCAAATGAGAATGTGTTCCAGTCAACTTACCTGGTAAAATAACGGATAAATAAAACCTCACCTAGCCCATGTGACCAGTAGACTATGTTGCACTCAAATTACACCCTATTCCCTTTATAGAACACTACTGTTAGTCAAAAACTAGTGCACTATAAAAAGGAAATAGGGTTCCATTTGGGACGTAACCTATATCATTGACATACCAGTTTACTGGGAGGGAAGACGTCTCTGGGTCTCTTTCGTCTTCTAATCTTTACAGTCAGTCTCTGCTCCTTCACTGCAGCAGGATCAAACGAATCTGAAACAGCATGGAAAACACATTTAAGTGATAATGCCGAGAAGCTGATATTTGGAGGATATATTGGTACGGGTGTTGTTAGGCCCGAAACCAAGTCGAGGGCCAGCAAACCGTGCAAATATATCCTCCAAACACTGGCTTCGAGTGCATTATCACGTTCATGCAGGTTACCAACATGCTCAAATAATAACTGACATATTTTAATTTAAAACGTTATATTTAGATTCATTTAGTCACACTAGTTCATCCTTCCCCGAGATATAGCCCCGACACACATCTAGGGTTGCTACCCAACCTGGCTGGTTGTTCGTTCTATCGGTCCGGTTATCCCTTGCTTGCTAGCTAGCCAACTACGGATAACTTCCAGTCACGTCGAACAGTGCAGCCAGAATAACAGTAAAGTAAGCGCATTTGTATTTGTTTAGAGACTTCCAAACAAAGCCTGATTGCTATTATAAACTGCTTACCAATGTAATTAGAACATTAAAAGAGAGTTGTTCTGTCAAACCCTTGGTATACGGTCTGATATACCACGGCTGTCAGCCAAATCAGTATTCAGGGCTCAAACCACCCAGTTTATAATGATACTTATACAGATGACACAGATGTGATATGTGGGAATTTGCAAGTTCATCATTGCAAATAAGAATTTGTTCTTAATTAACTGGCTTAACAGGCTAAATAATGTATGGGAACATAAATGCATGTTGACTTTCTCACCAGGGGGGTAGTCAGCCTCCAGGTCCAAAAGTTGAGGGGAGGAAGGAGCTGTGCTGTGGTGCTCTGAAGGCTTCTCTGCCCCTCTCTGGGGGTTGGATGTGGAGGTGGACTCGTCCTCTCCACCCCAGCTGTGGGGGGTGGACACGGCCTCCGACTCCAGGTCCCCACTGTAGGCGCTGCCTTGATCTGTGGATAAACACCACAGACAGACAGACATCATGTTATGTAAGCGATCAGTAAGAGCCTCCACCACAGAGAGATTTTCATTTAAAAAGTTGCTTTTCAAACACAATGCCTATCTATTAATACAGGTTCATCTCATTATGGAGGTAACATGTATTTTGCAAGAGAGACCTGTTCAAGCCGGTGTGCCAAACAACAATAAAGATACAGTAACGTTCTCATACACAATACATAGCTCAGAGTAAAAACTATTCTCTTCACCTCCATGGGAGACAGGTTTGTCTTTCTCCTCCTCCTCGGCCATGGTCTGAGATGGAACATTGTCTTTTCTGTCCTTGAGCTCTGAACGGCTTAACGAGGGAGGTATTACGATGGGCACTGGCACCTGGACAGGGGGCACAAAGAACAGAACAATATGGTTTAACCAGCCAAGTTAACAGACCATTAAAAGAATGCACCATGAAACATGGTGGGGTTCTCAGAAGTATATCAATCCAAGACATGAGGGTGTTTGTGGGGGCCTGTGAGTGTTAAGGACATCAGGGATGGGTACTTCCTGGTAATTCCCGTTGAAAAATAGAAAATAAAGTATCTACTCTGTGGCATATAAAGAGAAAGTGGACGCGGGCATGAGGAGAGGACACAGAGCAGACGTACAGGCACAGGGATACCCATGGGCACAGGAGTGTACTGGCTGTACAAGCTCATAGGCACTGGGATGAAGACTGGCACAGGAACAGGCATCACAATCACCCGCACTTTCTCCCCGTTCTCCGTGTACGTGAACCCAGTCTCTGCGAACCCTAAAACAACAATAACATCAACAACAACGAGAGAGAGGATGATGAACAGATGTCAATACTAAACCTTTAAACCCACTATGTACATGTAGTGCAAAGTATGATTTACAAATTCAGCGGCAGGGCGAGGCCAAAGAAATATAATGAACACATTATTAGAACTTCATGGACGGGGCTGGTTTGTTGTGAAAAATAAAAGTACCCGTTAATGTCATGGATTTCTCTGTGGTCTGCGTCTGAATCTGGCAGCTGGTCTGCTGGTCCAGCATGAGGGGTTTACAGATAATGGCCTTGTTCTTCATGATCCTCCGGCGGGCTGAGATCCTCATGGCTTCCGTCTGGGTGCTCGCATCGCCCAGGCTCTTGCCATGAGAGTTAGACGTCGGAAGAGCTCCTGCAAGCAAAACAAAAAACAGTCTTACCTCCAAAGCTTATATTACTAGACCTTGTCTTCACAATGTCTTAACCATGCTTGGTGTTCCACAGTGTTCTAGATGAGTTTGCTAGCTACCAGTCAAGGCAGTGGCAGCCGTAGTATGGGGCTGGTCAGCAGGAGAGGTGGCCAACGATACAACGTCAGCAATGACAGGAGCTGGCTTGGAGAAGGGGAATGGAGTTTGGGATGGACCTTTAGCAGGAGAAAGAGAAAGAAGGGCAGGGATGAGAGACATGTTGAGTAGTAGGCCTAAATCCGTCATTAAAAAGGAAATGTAGCAATACGTCAGACAACAAGGTAGTCGTTTTCAAGAGGAATTTAATTGAGTAAATAATTTAGTAGTACCCTGTGTAGCAGTGGTGCCATTGCTAGTCCAAGGGTGCTGTTGGAAGGTCTGATAGCAGTACTGAATGACACACTCCAAGGTACAGAACAGCTTCATAGCCCCAAAACACTTCAGTTGCTCTTTCATCTTCCCTTGACGTCTGCAGCACTCACACTTAGCCATCTGGGAGGGAATGACAACAAACAGGTCAGCAATTCAAAGGACTTCAACCATTTGTGGACTAAATAGACAGCTCCCAGTTATCAAACCAGGAAGTGGTTGTGAGGTAATCAAATCAAGAGAGTGAGACCAGGGCCTGAATTTAGAAAACGTTTCAGAGTAGGAGTGCTAATCTAGGATCAGGTCCCTGCTGTCCATGTAAAACTGATCCTAAATCAGCACTCCTACTCTAAGATGATTGCTACATACAACCCAGAGGTCAACATGCATAAAGATGATTTTAGCTCTGACCTCATAGAAAAGAACAGTGTAATTTGACATGCACGCCTCACTGCAGAACTCCTGCATCTTGCCACCAAAGTGGTTGTGGATCATATTGGGGCTGATGTTGGCACAGTAGGCACACATCCGCCATGGCCCCTTCATGTCGTGCTTGAAGAGCAGATTACAACCTGTTACAGTCACACAGACACACACAAAGAGATACATATGATGAGGTTAGTTGGTGTACGTGATGAGAGAAAAGGACTACGTGAAAGACGGGTTGAAAATAAATAAATCCAATGACTGAAACTTAAGTTCATATCAGAATGGATGGTCTGGGGCCCACGTTAAACTCCCCTTTCATGTAAGAAAATCATGATCATCATGATTTTAGGGAAAGAGGATAATTTTGTCCATGCATTAAAATGTGAGTTTGACCAACTCCAGTCCCCTTGCTTAGGGGGTGTGGGGTCCTCCTGGGGACAATTTTGATATACATAAAAGGACCTTCAATTCCAAAATTAATGAAAATACAAATGCTGACATCATAAAATATAATTTCCACCTCCATAAATGAACCCAAAAACATATTGGTAAAAATGATTTTATCATATTGGACAATGCATATAGCCTATGCATGGTCTATATTATCAGATGTGCTATTAGCAATATGCATTATCATCTGGAGCCCTACTGAAGCAGCATAGTGGCTATAAAATGTACATAGACAAACCCCATGCTTCAGCCGATCTGCATTTAGCCTAATTGGACACAACATCCTGATTGTTGTTAGTTCTTCTTCTTCTTCTTCTTTTATAATAAATATCTATAAATATTTACTAATTATTATTCACTCAAATGTATTACAAAGTATGTCATTGCCCTTTTAAGATAGCATTGTTCCCTTTGAGCTGTTGTGTAGTGATGGTCATTCCGAGTCTGCCGGATCATTTGGCTTCATTCACCTAAAATAACTGATTATTTGGCTCACAAATGGCTCTTCATTCAATAATAATTGGAAATTGAACTAAAACAAAGATTATTACTGACAAGATAGATACATGTACTGAATCTCTGTCCCTTAACAATGGGAGTCATTGTATTGGTGGATACATCTCATTTTTGTAATCATTTTTGAATATTCAATGTGGATTGTTGACGTCAATCGCCTGTATTCCATGGAGAGAGATGCTACGCTACTTTTACAAACAGAAAACCACATTTTCGTACCCTAGAAAAAGAAGTTGAACTATATTTAAAGACGGTTAAATGCTCTACTAACAAAAAAGCTGTTAGAATTGTAAGTATATGTATGTCCCTTAAGGTCCCTGTGTAATTGTAATGTGATATTGTACCCACTAGCTCGATTGTCCATTGTTTGTAATCTATGTATGCTTGTGTTCCCCCTCGTGTGCTTTATGTATTGATTTGTTGTTAATAAAAAAATATGCTACGCTACTAGCCTCACATCATGAATATGCATAGCCAACTCCGCAAAAGTGTTTTTCTCAAAGTTGCCGGGATGTCACATGTCCTACGTATATTAGTAGACTCGTAACAACTTACGCATTACGAAACTTGCATTTGATCAAATAATACTCACGTAGCATATAAACCATAATTTTTTTGTTGTTGACCAAATTTGACACTCCATTAAAAAACTCCTTGCTTGGTGACGGAACGTCGCCACCTGCTGGAGAGAGATATTTTCAACAGAGTTGGGACTCTTCCTCTTCTTCTCTGCCCATGAAAAACTGTAAATCTCAAATATAAAGCCTAAAACATCTCTACCATTGTCAGATCGTGAAATGTGAGTTAAAATACATTTTTATCTGACCAAATTATATGGCCTGCAACAAAAAAAGTATACAAAATTTTATCTGGACCAGAATGAGCCTCTCTCCTAACTATATTGCTCATGTTATGAGGAACTACCATCTTCAGAGAACATTTTTTATAATTTATCTGCAGATAATTGATGTCTGCAGCTCAAAAAGCTATAGTAGCTAACAGTATGAAAACCAGGGAGACAAATCGACGGCTTTCACGATTCGGTTCCAGAAGGTTCCAAAAATAACAATTTAAAAAGATGGTTGTTGCGAACGACCAATCATTATCGTTGCGCAGCTGCTCCTAAACCATGCTTGAAACTCCGGTGGTAAAACTTCATTCGTAAAACGATGCCACTCGCGCAATTGAAGTTGTAAATAAATAAAGTTAGCAATGGAAAACTGGGACCCAACTCTTTTAACAAAGGCCAACACTGCTTTAAAAATAAAGTTGCCAAAACTACTTTCAAAAGTGTTTTTCTGTGATTGCATTAAGAATTGTTGTGCACGGACTGCTTGTCAGAATACGTTTCCCCCCCCTACATCATTACATTGCAAAAATAGAAGCACTGGACAGTTGCATCCTAACCTGAGTGATAAAGTAGAGGCTTTGAAGTACTTCGTGAGCAGCTACAGTAGGCTACACACCGCTCTACCGCGGTGTTGTGCATTATAGATTATTTAATTCCCGTCATCTGAACATCGGAGTGTTAGCAACAATCATGCATGTCAGTTCAGTGCATACAGCTTAATATACAATGCATTCGGAAAGTATTCAGACCCCTTGACTCTTTCCACAGTTTGTTACGTTACAGCCTTATTCTAAAATTGAAAAAATATTTCATTCTAATATCATTCTACACAAAATACCCCATAATGACAAAGAAAAAACTAGTTTAGACATTTTTGCAAATGCATTAAAAATAAATACATTTTAGAATAAGACCGTAATGTCATAAAATGTGGAAAAAGTCAAGGGGTCTGAATACTTTCCAAATGCACCGTATGTATGTATGTGTGTGTGTGTGTGTGTGTGTGTGTGTGTGTGTGTGTGTGTGTGTGTGTGTGTGTGTGTGTGTGTGTGTGTGTGTGTGTGTGTGTGTGTGTGTGTGTGTGTGTGTGTGTGTGTGTGTGTGTGTGTGTGTATGTATGTGTGTATGTATGTATGTGTGTGTGTTTTAAGAATACATTTATCATCTGTATTATTGCCTGGCTATGTCATGTCCAAACCAGTATCCCCCCCCCTCCCCAATTAAAAAGAAGCAACATCTGCTCCAGAATCAATATGACGGAAATCTGTCACAAAGATGAAGAACTTTAAACCCCGAAGAGAGAAAAGGACTAGCTGAACGAGGGAAAGGACAAGGTGAAAAAGAGGCAAAGGACAGGGTGAAAGAGGGAAAGGACAGGGTGAAAGAGGGAAAGGACTAGCTGAACGGATGAAAGGACTAGCTGAACGAGGGAAAGGACAAGCTGAAAGAGTAAAGGACTAGCTGAACGAGGGAAAGGACAAGGTGAAAGAGGAAAAGGACTAGCTGAACGAATGAAAGGACTAGCTGAACGAGGGAAAGGACAAGGTGAAAGAGGGAAAGGACAGGGTGAAAGAGGGAAAGGACTAGCTGAACGAATGAAAGGACTAGCTGAACGAGGGAAAGGACAAGGTGAAAGAGGGAAAGGACTAGCTGAACGAATGAAAGGACTAGGTGAACGAGGGAAAGGACAAGGTGAAAGAGGGAAAGGACAGGGTGAAAGAGGGAAAGGACTAGCTGAACGAATGAAAGGACTAGCTGAACGAGAGAAAGGACAAGGTGAAAGCGAGGGAGAGAAAGGGGATTCGGTACTCACTCTCGCTGCAGAAGGGCCGATCGATGAAGTCATATTTTATGACTTCTTTGACAAACTTCTCCAGTTTGCAGTATTCACACCTCACTATGACATTACGCTGTTTCTTAAACTCAACACAGCAAGGTTTGGAACAGAACTGCATGGTGCGACCCTGAAGGAACACAACACAAGAGCCCAGGAGGACACAGAGCATTAGACAGATACAACTACAACCACCATCACAAGAGCATTAGACAAAACTACAACCCCCATCACAAGAGCATTAAAAAAAAATCCCCATCACAAAACTAAAGTTAAATAAAGGTTAAACTAAAAATGTATAAAAACCCCCACAAATTTGACAATCGCCATGACACATCAGAAATTAACAACGAGGTTCAGGAACGAGAGGGGGGTACCTACATTGTACTCGTAGAGCTCCGGTTTCCAGCGGAACTGCTGAGGGCACTGATGGCAGGAGAGTTTCACATGCCCCTTGGGGGTGGAGGTAGAGGAGGAGGGGGGGGGCATGGGCAGCCCTGGTTGATGCTGCCCTGCTCCATAGGCCCTAGCCATGTCTGGGGCGGCTCCATAGGGTAGAGGTGGAGCAGAGGTCTGGGCTGGAGCGTATGGGTGGCCAGTAGTGGGGACCCAGGACGGGGGATAAGGACGGAAGTAGCCCTGGGGTGGTGCTGGAGGGGGAGGACCAGTGGACGAGGAGCCGTTCATCTGGCCCTGCTGGGGGGGAGGCTGGCTGCCTTCGGCCTCCTATCAGATTACATCGTAGGAGAGCACATTAAAAGAGCCATATTATGTATTCTGTAAAATCCGTATTCTAAAGGCTGATTAGCATCTTATTTTTATGTATGGTTCTGCATAATGTATAATTATGTAAAATATACCTAAATGAATGCTAGAAAATACATTAAATCCCTCTAAAAATCTACCTAACAGAGACCGAATAGTCTTTAATATACACACACAGAAAGCACAGATCATATGTATCAATCCATTTAACCAATAAATCAATGAGCAGCACCCGGAAGGTCTTGACACAGGTGTAGGAGCAGAAGTTGCGGATGGTGCCGTCCACCATGGCCAGGTGGTACTGAGAGACAGCCTTCACTTTGCAGTAGGTACATGGGAATGCCGTTCCTGTGTGTGACAACAGGGGGACGGTTATTATAGAATGGAAACTTTTTACATACTAGTCAGCAAGGTCACAGATGATCAAGCCTACCGTAAGCCATCTGTAAAACAGTCCAGTAATAAACTGTAGATATCTTTTTTTTAAAAAAATCGGTCTCCATAATAATAAAATTCTCAGTACAATCATGTATACTGAACAAAAATCTAAAGCAACATGCAACAATTTAAATGATTTTGCGGAGTTACAGTTTATATAAGGAAATCAGTCAATTGAAATAAATTCATTAGGCCCTAATCTATGAATTTCACATGACTGGGCAGGGGCGCAGGCACAGCCAATCAGAATGAGTTTTTCCCCACAAAAAGGCTTTATTACAGACAGAAATACTCCTCCGCACCAGATCCCACAGGTGAAGAAGGTCCTGGGCTGGAGTGGTTACACGTGGTCTGCGCTTGTGAGGCAGGTTGCACGTTTTGCCTAATTCTCTAAAATAAGGTTGGAGGCGGCTTATGGTCGAGAAATTACTTGTTAATACCACTGCAAATACATTTCAATACCAATTTCATGGTGAAATATTGGTTGAAAAGCTAAATTGTTTCCTGGCTTGCGGGGGAAATCTGCTGACCGAGCCTAGTCCAGAAGCCATTGCAGAGTTTTTCAACTCTCTGACAAAATATTATTAGACTAAATGGAAATGCCGACGCATCCCAGAAAAAAATTCTAGCAGTCAGAAACAGATTTCAGACCTTTCAGACAACATAAGGCCTAAAATATTGATAAATAAAATACATTTGCAGACTTCCGCTTATACCATGGTAAAGTCAATGCTACCTGACAGTTCGTTCTGAGGCCAGCTTTTATTGACACAGATGGAGTTGCAGAAGAGTTCCACCTTGCCCTCCGAGTCGGTGCTCTCCAACATGTCAGACATGAGCCTCAGGTCACGGCAGCGTCCGCACGGCATCACCTTGGTGGTTGTCTGTCATACAGAAACAATTGGAAAGAGTGGGTAAAACTAGGAGAGATTTGATGGCCAAGATGAGACGGGGACTCAGTGAGATAAATGCGCATAATAGCAATCATTTATTCACAGAGAAACATTGACAGGAACGAGCCTCAGAGGGGAGGCCCATCCTCCGACTACCTGATAGAACAGCGGTTCCCAAACTTTTTCACTCTGGGCCCCCCTTCCAACATTAGGGAACACCCCCCCCCCCCCGCACTGTTCATGACAAACTGTTCAACCCCTCTTGTTGGTTGAGATCATTTTGGGTTAAAGCTTATTTCCTGCAATTCTACATATTTTGTCATGGGTTGCAAAGCAAATTTAGCAGTTTTAAATAATTTATTGCAATTGTAAACATTTTGCCACGTCTAATGTGTATTCATGTGCTATTTGAGTGACAAAAAAAGTTACAATAATATATATGGGCTAAAAAAGAGTAAATAAAAAAACATTAGCTGACATGGGCTAGTTGTAAACAGCACTCTAAGGTATTCAATGACTAATATGACAAGAGGAACTGATAATGCAGTACCTAATGTGTGTTCCACTATTACAACTTTCAACAGTAAGTTTAAAGCCGAACCGAGTTCCTATTTTTGGGAACTCAGCCGAAGCCGGTGCCCCACAGTTTAGGAACCACTGTGATAGAAGACCATATGACCAAGGCTAGACAGTTTTTTCAAAAGCGGAGTACGGTTTCTATGGAGGACCGTCTGTGTGTACTACTTGACTGTACGTGCTTACCTGCTTATAAGTGCTAATGCAGGTAGGACTACAGAACTTCATGGTGACGCCCTCTACTCGAAGTCTCCGGCAGTTCCTGTCAGCACTGGCGCAGTACTCGCCACAGCTCTCACAGACGTTTATGACCAGGTTGTGGGAGGAGCGGAAGAGCATGAAGCACTCATCACTGCACAGTTTGTGCAAGGAGCCCTGGTGAGTCACCTCGTGCTGAATCTGAGAGAGAGAGGTGGATGGAGAATGATCAAATCAGGCAAAATTATCAAGTCAAATAAAACATTTCCTCACGTAACCTCATCTGCGATTGAGTTAGAACTAGAAGTGAACTAGTCGAACCAGTGGTTGTCTGTCATGTCCCTTACCGTGTTACTTTTCTTGCACATACTGCACCTCAGGGTGGCAGGCTCTTGGACAGAAGGCTTGGAGAGAGGCCCTGGTTTCCTCCTGCGGTTGAACACGGAGAGGCAGAACTGGCTACAGAAATCCTTCAGGTTATTGTCTGTAATGACACTGATCACATCTTTGGGGTCCTCGATCTCCCTGAAGATATGAGTTATACAGAATAAATAAATAGTTAGAAACAGCAATAAAGTTAAGAATTATACAGTAATGGGGAAGACAAAAAAATAAAATGTTATTTGGAGCACCACCACAGTTCAGCTGGGACTTGGATGACAGTGGCTGAGTGACTCACTTGAGGCACTGGTAACAGGTTCTCAGTTTGATGGCAGGCAGGGTGAACCCAGTGAGGCAGACGGTGGAGCAGAAGAGCTGGGTGGATCCTTTCCGTTGGAAGGCAGTCTGACCGCGCAGCAGGATCTTAGAGCAGCCTGAGCAGGACACACGCACTGCGTTGGCTGGGTTGGAGCTGCTGGGGGCCTGGGGTTGGGGCACTGGAGCCAGGCTCCTGAGGGTCATTGTTGGCCCCTGTGGAACTACACTTCTTCCTGGTCCAAATATGGAGGTGGTGTTCTGTGAGGCTGCCATAGAGCCTGAAGGAGACAGGGCAGAATCAAGCACCTATTTATTTTATTGTGAATATATACAATACTAGTCAAAATTTTGGACACACCTACTCATTCCAGGGTTTTTCTATATTTTACTATTTTCTACATTAAAAGTGTAAGTGTTAAACAAATCAAAATGTATTTTATATTTCAGATTCTTCAAAGTAGCCACCCTTTGCCTTGATGACAGCTTTGAACACAATGTAGAAAATAGAAAAAATAATGAAAAACCCTTGAATGAGTAGGTGTGTCCAAACATTTAACTGGTACTGTATGTAAGAGATTAAA
This sequence comes from Oncorhynchus gorbuscha, assembly GCF_021184085.1. Taxonomy (NCBI): domain Eukaryota; kingdom Metazoa; phylum Chordata; class Actinopteri; order Salmoniformes; family Salmonidae; genus Oncorhynchus; species Oncorhynchus gorbuscha. The sequence continues at coordinate 80,108,205 of NC_060182.1, forward strand.
CAACATGACACAAATTGTCACACCCTGACCATAGTTTGCTTTGTATGTTTCTATGTTTTGGTTGGTCAGGGTGTGATCTGAGTGGGCATTCTATGTTGGATGTCTTGTTTGTCCATTTCTATGTCTGGCCTGATATGGTTCTCAATCAGAGGCAGGTGTTAGTCATTGTCTCTGATTGGGAACCATATTTAGGTAGCCTGGGTTTCACTGTGTGTTTGTGGGTGATTGTTCCTGTCTTTGTACCAGATGGGACTGTTTTAGGTTCTCACGTTTTTGTTAGTTATCTCATGTGTAGTTTCTTTATAAATTAAAGAACATGAATAACCACCACGCTGCATTTTAGTCCACCTCTACTTCACCACAGGAAAACCCTTACACAAGTACTGTATCTCCACATCAAATTGAGGAATGTAAATGCCTGCTTATTGGAACCATCTGTAAATATTGGTAAAAATATATATAAAAGTTTCTACCATAACCAGAGAGTATAAGATTCACCGCCTTCTAACGCTTTGTTTCAACATTTATGATCTTTCCCTCATTGAACAATATACCCAAATATTTGAACGTAGAAACCCTACCAATAGGATGTCCATACAATAAGTTAATTATCAGCAACTTTCTTCTTTGAGAAGAACATACAGCAAATACTTCTGCACTGATCATTTGAATCCCCAGTCAATCAACCATCTTTAAACAGCCAACTGAACAAAAATAAAACACAACATGCAACAATTTCAAAAATGTTACTGAGTTATAGCTTATAGTTATAGCTAAGGAAATGAGTCAATTGAAATAAATTCATTAGGTCCTAAACTATGGATTTCACATGACTGGGAATACAGCTATACATTGGTTTGTCACAGATACCTTAAAAAAATGGAACTGGAACATGCTGTCGCACACATCGATCAACACGGTCAATGGGTGACGTGTGGGGAGTATGCAGGCCATGGAAGAACTGGGACATTTTCAGTTTCCAGGCATTGTGTACAGATTGTGCGACATGGGGCTGTGCATTATCTTGCTGAAACATGAGGTGATGGCGGCAGATGAATGGTACGACTATAGGCCTCAGGATCTTGTCATCCGTGAAGATCACACTTTCCTGAGATGGTTTGTGCAGAAATGATTGTTGTGCAAACCCAGTTTCATCAGCGGTCACGGTGGCTGGATTCAGACGATCCCAAAAAAGCCAGATGTGGAGATCCTGGACTGGCGTGGTTGCACGTGGTCTGCAGTTGTGAGGCCAGTTGGAACATACTGCCAAATTCTCTAAAACGACGCTGGAGGTGGCTTATGGTAAATAAATTAACATTAAATTAGCTGGCAACAGCTCTGGAGAGCATTCCTGCAGTCAGCATGCCAACTGCACGCTCCCTCAAAACTTGAGACATCAGTGGCGTTGTGTGACAAAACTGCACATGTTAGTGGCCTTTTATTGTCCCCAGCATAAGGTGCACCTGTGTTATGATGCTGTGTAATCAGATTCTTGATATGCCACACCTGTAAGGTGGATGGATTATCTTGGCAAAGGATAAATGCTCACCAACACAGACATAATTTTTGTTTAGTATAGCTTGTTGAATCAATTTGATCACGAGACATACCTTCCCCTCTTCGACATAGCTTCATTGTCAGCATATAGGGAAGCCCCAATGCTCCAACCACATTCGTAAACACATTGTTAATCATAATGTTGAACAGAATAGGACTGACAGAAATGCCTTGAGGAATACAATTATCAACTCCATAATCAGATAAATTGGATCCTATTTTAACTGGAAAAGAACGGCTAAATAAGAAGACCAGAACCCATTTATATAACCCCCCCCCCACCAATACCCTGTCTTTCCATGTTAATCAGAAGGCCTTTTCTCCACATAGTGTTGTATGCCTTTTCAATGTCAAAAAGACAGTAGCCATGACTTATTTGATGACCAGAGTTTGTTCCCACTTCATTGATCACCTTTACTAATGCCTCCAAGGTAGATCTACCTTTATGGAATCCACTTTGACATTTGTGTTCAAAGAAATAAGACAGTCTGTTGAAAATATTTTTCATCAGTTTAGGTTAAAGGTCAGTGCTATTGGTCTCTAATAAGGTAAACGGCACGTTTCCATCCAGGAGGTATAACCCCTTCACTCCAGATCTTATTAAATAATCCCAGGAGAATCTTTATGACCCCATCAGGAAGATGCTTAAACACTGCATAACACAATTTATTATGACTGGGGCGGTCCATCCACAGCCTATTAGGGCTAATCGCATCCCATGCAATGTAATCAGCATCCAAAGAGTCAACAACATCCCTCTTCTTATAGACATTAATATGAGCGTTAAAATCTCACGACTGTGTTCAAAGTAACTCCACTATGTAGTCGTGGGCAAAACATTTTGAGAATGACACAAATATGAATTTCCACAAAGTGTGCTGCTTCAGTGTGTTTAGATATTTTTGTCAGATGTTACTATGGAATACTGAAGTATAATTACAAGCGTTTCATAAGCATCAAAGGCTTTTATTGACAGTTACATGAAGTTGATGCAAAGAGTCAATATTTGCAGTGTTGACCCTTCTTTTTCAAGACCTCTGCAATCCACCCTGGCATGCTGTCAATTAACTTCTGGGCCACATCATGACTGATGGCAGCCCATTCTTGCATCATCAATGCTTTGAGTTTGTCAGCATTTGTGGGTTTTTGTTTGTCCCACCCGCTGCTTGAGGATTGACCACAAGTTCTCAATGGCATTAAGGTCTGGGGAGTTTCCTGGCCATGGACCCAAAATATCAATGTTTTGTTCCCCAAGCCACTTAGTTAGGTGCTCCATCATGCTGGAACAGGCATTGTTCGTCACCAAAATGTTCCTGGATGTTTGGGAGAAGTTGCTCCGGGAGGATGTGTCGGTACCGTTCTTTATTCATGGCTGTGTTCTTAGGCAAAACTGTAAGTGAGCCCAGTCCCTTGGCTGAGAAGCAACCCCACACATGAATGGTCTCAGGATACTTTACTGTTGGCATGACACAGGACTGATGGTAGCGCTCACCTTGTCTTGACACCAGGCCATCCTCCAAAAGTCTTTGCCTCACTGTGCGTGCAGATGCACTCACACCTGCCTGCTGCCATTCCTGAGCAAGCTCTGTACTGGTGGTGCCCTGATCCCGCAGCTGAATCAACTTTAGGAGACGGTCCTGGCGCTTGCTGGACTTTCTTGGGTGCCCTGAAGCCTTCTTCACAACAATTGAACCGCTCTCCTTGAAGTTCTTGATGATCTGATAAATGGTTGATTTAGGCACAATCTTACTGGCAGCAATATCCTTGCCTGTGAAGCCCTTTTTATGCAAAGCAATGATGACGGCACGTGTTTCCTTGCAGGTAACCATGGTTGACAGAGGAAGAACAATGATTCCAAGCACCACCCTCCCTTTGAAGCTTTCAGTCTGTTATTCAATCAGCATGACAGAGTAATCTCCAGCCTTGTCCTCTTCAACACTCTCATCCGTGTCAACGAGAGAATCACTGACATGATGTCAGCTGGTCCTTTTGTGGCAGGGCTGAAATGCAGTGGAAATATTTTTTGGGGGGGATTCAGTTCATTTGCATGGCAAAGATGGACTTTGCAATTAATTGCAATTCATCTGACCACTCTTCATAACATTCTGGAGTATATGCAAATTGCCATCATACAACCTGAGTCAGCAGACCTTGTGAAAATTCATATTTGTGTCATTCTCAAAACTTTTGGCCACGACTGTACATTAGCAAATGTCTTCCCCAACAGGTTAGCCTTTTCTTCATCTGATACAGAGATTATCACCATCAACCAAAACTGAAATTCGAGTACTTTTGCTTCTTCCAGTCATCTTCTTCAACATGGACTAAACATCTTCCAGCTCCGTACCCCTGCCTATTGTAGAACTTACCCGTCTCCATGCATTTCTCTTGGAAGACTTAACGACCCTATACACCAAAGCTCTCTTCTTTGGAAATTAACCAGATTTTCAGGAGTCAAAATCTTACGTAATACTCTGTAGGCCCTATTTCGTTCCTCAAATAGCCGCAGAGCACTCTTCAGTCCACAAAGGAACCACCCTTCTTTCCTTACCCACTTCACTCACTGGTATATGTAAGTTCGCTGCATTCAAAATAAGAGATTGCCTCTAGGCAGCATCAACAGGTCTCTCTAGAGACAACTCTGCAACAGAGTTTAAACAATGTTCTCCAAACGTTTCCCAGTCTGCTTTAGGAAAGCCCCATATTCTGAATGGTGCCTTATCTGGAATAGTGACATCACAATTCATGGTACATCAAACTGGGAAATGGCCACTCCCAACAGTAGAATCATCCATTACACTCACACATTGCTGCAATAGAGTTAGAATCCAGTGTGAGGTCCAGGCAGGATGTAACCCCTCTGACAACATCTATTCTTGTACCACATCCATCGTTAAGACATACTAATGCTCTTACTATCCTCATATCTTCGACAATCACACAATTAACATCTGTATGTGTGCTTCCACAAACTAATGTGTATTAAAGTCACCACATCATATCTCTCTAGAACCCAAGCATCCTGATAATTCATCAAGCATCGCTACTGATAGTTGTCAACAAGGACTATAGAAATTGAAACGCTTAATATGACTACCTGTACTGTAGACTTCCACAATCACCCATTCATATTCAGGTGGAACAGATACTGTATATTACAATACGCAAGACCAGTTGTTCTATCAAGATCTGATTGAACAATAACCAGGAATAATAAAATAAAGATGTGGTCTAAGCCACGTCTCTGGAAGACATATCACATCAGGTTTAATCTCTAAATCAATTAGTAATAAAGCTTCTAGCATTCCATTGAAGGAAGATGATAAAACACATAATACAACAATTTATTCTGTTCCTGATCATTACATTTACATTTAAGTCATCTGATGTATCAAGGGTACTGAAAATTCAGTGATGTTCAGTATTTCTTGGAATGCCTTCACTACTTTCATTATTTGTGCAGTTTTTCACATGGTCGATATTGATTGCTCTACACAAGCTATGAAGTCTATACGATTTACAACCATGGATTTCTCTGTTACCATGTATTTATGCTCGCGTGTCACATTGACACTAGTCCGAGGTGCCATGGACCCCTTCGGTGCTATGGGCATCCTAGAAGCAGCCACCACTGACTGCTAATGTACTGGAAGCAGAGGGTTTAGATCAAAAGGCTTGTTCATTTTCCAAACAGCCTCCACAAGGGATACATTATTCGTTACTTGGTACCTCTGCACTTCCATGGCTTGTATTGTACTTCACATCACCAGTATGCTGCACTACGCGCTCACAGTTGCATCATTTAATTTAGTATCAGATCTAAATTTCCGTACACTTCATCCCCACCACACCTTGCACATCTAATATAACCTTTGTACACATTGGCAATATGCTCTGTCATTTGGCATAAAAGCACTGAAGTGGAGCTGGCACATATTCTCCGACACGGTAACTTAGCATTCCTAGCACCGGCTCCGACGCTCGTCGTGGCAAGGCTTGCAGACTATTACGGACTACAAAGGGAAGCACAGCCACGAGCAGCCCAGTGACACGAACCTACCAGACATAAATAACTTCTATGCTTGCATCGAGGGAAGCTGTTCCGGACGACTGTGTGATCACGCTCTCTGTAGCCGATGTGAGTAAGACCTTTAAACAGGTCAACATTCACAAGGCCGCAGGCCAGATGGATTTTATTTAAAAAATATATATTTAACCTTTATTTAACCAGAAAGGGCTTAGTACATCACTTGGGCCAAGCTTCCTGCCCTCCAGGACCTCTATACCAGGCAGTGTCAGAGGAAGGCCCAAAAAACTGTAAAAGCCTCCAGCCATCCTTGTCATACTGTTATCTCTGCTACCGCACGGCAAGCAGTAGCAGCTCCTACCCCCAAGCCATAAGACTCCTGAACAGCTAATCAAATGGCTACCCAGACCCCATTTTTACACTACTCTCAGTTTATTATCCATGCATAGTCACTTTACCTCTACCTACATGTACATACTACCTCGACTAACCGGTGCCACCGCACATTGACTCTGTACCGGTACCCCCTGTATATAGCCTCGCTACTTAATTGTTATTTTTACTTCAGTTTATTTGAGTAAATACTTTAAAACTTGTTTCTTAAAACTGCATTAAGGGCTTGTAAGTAAGCATTTCACTGTAAGGTCTCTATACCTGTTGTATTCGGCGCATGTGACAAATAACATTTTATTCGATTTTTTTAAATTGGATTTGTACTCCGATAGGCAATATCCCTTCAAAGTTTAACAGTACCATTGTGGGATAACCTCGACTGCCACTTTTCGCTCAACATCCTTTTTGCTTCAGTTACTTTCCCACCTTTCAAGAAAGTCATAACTTCTTCTATGGTTACTGTTAGTGGTATCCCAGCAGTTACCCCCATTTGGCCTTAGCACTGGGATATAGCATTTCACCCGATCCTCATTAAAGGTCAGAATTTTCTCCTGTATCATTTTGCCATTTGCATAAATCAATAATTTGCCAAATACCAAAGCTTTGGCGTCCTTAAACACCCCTATCATTCTCTGAATGTTTTAGTTTGATGGTTCAGGGAAAAAACATTTTGTAGCGCTCTTCTACAGTATAGTGTCCTGTTCTAGAGCCTTTCAACACCACTCAATTCCCCAGCAGTATTCAGACCTCCATCATGATCCCTTCTGTTTCTCTTTTCCTACTTACAACAGCTGTAAAAGGTTGATCCCATCATTATCACAACCAAAATCAATTTCACTACTGCTAACTACATGAAGCACCTGCAATACTGACCACAGTCACAGCACAGTCATGCTAGACCACAAAAATAAAGAAAACGTCTTCTGTTTGTACCATCTTATTACACAAAATCAAACGCAAGTAGACCTTGTTCAAGGAAGTTATAACTTCTTCTATGGCTACTGTTAGTGGTATCCCAGCAGTTACCCCCCCAGCAGGTTCTTGCATCTCAGCCAAGGAATTATGTAGCTCTGTCAGAGTGTTCATTCAATTATTGGTCTTTCTTGCCCAGTTTGGTCAGACAGCCAGCTCTTAGCAGAGTCTGGGGGGTTCGACATTATTTCAAATTCCAAATTATGGAGACCACTGTGCTCTTGGAAACGTTCAACACTCAAAATTGTTTTAAACCCTTCCCCAGACATATACCTCACCACAATTCTCTCTCTGAGATCAACAGACAGTTCCTTGGACTTCATGGTATAGTTTCTGCTCTGACAACTGTGGGACCTTATATGGACAGGTGTGTTTCTTTCTAAATCATGTCCAAACAATTGAATTGGCCACAGGTGGACTTCAAGTCGTAGTGACATCTCAAGGATGGTCGAAGGAAATTGGATGCACATGAGCTCAATTTAGAGAGTAATAGCATAAATACTTTCTAAAGGCACTGTAATATGCTGATTCTCTCACCAGTGGGAGAGCCATAGGAGTTTCCTCCTCCAACGGAAAAGACAGAACTGATTCTCAGCTCCTCCTGTAACATACAACACAGAGCAGTCTGTATAATAATAATAAAACCACAGTATCACAGAACCATCAAATCAAGTGTGTGCTGGGGGAAGATTGATTGAAGACAGGGCATGGGAGCTTTGGCTGACCTCAGGAGTTGTGTTGTCCAGCTCCTCCTTGATATTCCGTGTTGAGGGTAGAAGGGCACAGTCATATCCTTCATCTATGGGCTCATCCTTGATGTTCATGAGGGGAGAGATGGGGGGGTCTTCTCTGTCCCCCATCACTGGGTTCTGGAAAACATTCTCTGACCTCTGGAGGTCAGGTAAAAGGGACGAAATGGATAAATGAAGGAGACAAAAAACATGTAATGTTCATAAAAGCATTTACACTACCTGTATACTTAAGTCATACAGTAACAGACCTCTTGACGGCTGGATCCCCCAGCCGTAGACCGATTCAGACTTCCTTCATCTGACAGAAATGGAGAAAAAGCAATTTAATGGAATCATCATCACAGCTCTAATAGTGTGCATAGCATGTGCATGAAGTGGAAAAACTATCAAATTAATGGTTTTTATTAAAATGAGTTATAACTAGCAAGACAAGGTTGCTTGCAGTCTTACCCAAGCTGTTCTCTGGTAAAGGGGACAGAGAGTGGTTAGTTGAAAGATGACTTTCTCCTTGTATGGTTAGTCTGTACTCAGCAGTTTGACTAGCCTCCTCAGAAGCTGTCAAAAGAATGACTGTTGTTAATCATTGCACAAGACTAGTAAGAAATGTAAAAGTTATGTTGAGAAGTAAGAAATGCTTGAGGAGGTACATCACAGGACAACTCAGGTTAGACATCATGGTTTCATTCTCACTTGTTCTAACTTTGGAAAGTGAAACTGCATCAAGGAATCTGTCAGTCGCATTTTGATCATCATCCTGAGTCTCTGCATGTTGTGTGTCAGGTCGTCCAGCTGACTCTCTGTCAGACTCCACATCACCCAGTGCCATCTTGGGCAGGGCTATGTTCCACTCCTCCTCCTCCTCCTCCTCATCTACCCCAAACACAGGAACCCCATCCAGCTCGTCTTCTTGCTCGACCACCCCCAGACCAGCCAGAGAGAAGGTGGCACTGGTAGGGTGAGAGATGTGAGGAAATACATGCCCCTCATCATCACTGCTAAAATCATGGTCGATGTCAGGCCGTCCGACTAGTTCTGGTGCATCAAAGACTGGTCCGGTTGTGATGCTGCTCCAGAGAGATCTGGTTGAGAGGGGAGTGTGCTGCCTCTGGGACTCACCAGCCATGGGGGCTGAGAGCTTCACCGCCTCATCAAAAGCCTTGGACAGCCGGAGTTCATGCTGTGGGGAGGGAGACAACCAGTTTAAGTTACCACTTTGTTCCTATAGTATTAATAGTGCAGCATATTGAGGGGGAATGTTCTGACTGGGGTTTGAACCAGAAACCATATTGCATACAGAACAAGCACACTACTGCCTGTGCCATGAGGGACCATACCTCTGAACAGTTACTGTAGTAGGTACACAGCCGTAGTGGCCCTTGCTTGCAACAGCGACCCTGATCTGCGGTTATGGACTGTCTGTCATACAGTTTCGGACCTCTTGACATAGACCGTTGTACACTTACACAGTAATACAATCTCATAACGTACTTTTGACAGAACTGTGGGCCCATCTTTGATACGAGGGTTGATTGTTCTACGAGCACTGCTACGTTAGCTAGCTAAATAGTTAGCTAGCTAACGTTAGCTCGACTGTAACGTTTAGCTAGCTACTAATGCAGTTGAAGAGGGACATGATGCTGGCTGTAACACGGCTGAACAGACACATATGGCTAACTAGTTAATAAGATATGTTTACATATTTTCACCTGAGATTTTTGTTTAGCCTCCTCTGACTCCGCCATGTTTTTGTTGCGCGCTGTTCTTCTCAGGGGAGTTTCCTTTGGCTTTGCCGCTAGCTAGCTAAGATGCACTGTTTTACAATGTTATTGTTAGAGGCAGTGCAAAAGCGACTTCACACTGTGCACGAGGTAGATTATTATTTGCAGGATGTGTCTGAAAGCATTTTCATGGAGGGGGCATTCTAAAATGTGTTATTGACTGCTAGCTAGCTTTTCAATGGGAAGTTGCATGCACATCGAACTCTCCCTTTCTGCTGGTATGGCTGTACCGTAAAGCGCCATAGCTTTGCGCATACTCTGTTTATGGTCTGGTAATTTGATTCAGTAACGCAATACATTCAAATTGAACCAATCAGTAGATAAACATGGTACATATGATCTGAATTCGTACTCCATTCTATGGCTAGATAGCCAATCTGGACACTTTATTTAGTTTTCCAAGCTAAAATCCCGCATATTTGAATTAGTCCAGTACCCTACTAGATAGTTTAGCATTGACGTTGCAGGTCGAAATTAAATTTAGATTGATGGGTAATATTACAGATAAAACAAGAAGACAGATTTTCACACCGGATATACAAACCTGAAGCATCCGGTTGGAATGTCCACTCCCCAAATATGGTGAAGAGGGGAAGCCAAGTGGCTGGCAGTAATATAGCGATATGGATCTGGGCCGACATTTTCTAATCGAAGAAAACCCCGATCTCAATACAATTTTCTGTTCACACAACTAAAATGTGTTACGAATAGAGTGCATTAAGCTTTGTAGACGTGACGTTGTTCACGTACAAGGGTGAATTTAGTTATTACACACGCGCACTTCACAGAGAAGGCGTTCCCTAACGAAAATATGCAAATAATGCTAGAACTCACCAATAGGATCTAGATAGTTCGTGCCCACCTCCTTGCTTGTTCTGCCCACTATGCTTCATTTTATACCATTGAAAACGACACAGATGAACGATCTTGGGTTAGTTATTGTTCTAGCTAAAACGTTTATTCCCAGCTGCAACGCTCAACGTTTCTCATAGGTCAAATAGTCAACTAAACGTCAACAGGAAGCAGGAAAGGAGACTCGACATTGTTGTTGATTTGTTCTAGCTATCGTCAGCGAACTGGAGATCAATCGCTTGTACAGAGAGGGGGGTATAGATAATTTAGCAAGCAAAAGTCATTCACAAGTTACAACATGGCCATGACGGCGGTGCGGTCAGGGGGAGCGGGAGGACCAGCCTCTTTGTCTCGGTTCCGCGGTGCGCTGGTTGCTGCGGTGCTGGGAGACTGCGTTGGTGGAGAATTTGAAGGTGCAGAGGAGGTGCCCATGGACCGTGTATTGCAGCATTTGAACGGATTGGAGGATGAGAGTCGCGGCGATGGTGAGACAAGATCGATCACTATTAATATTGAAAAACAAGAGACTAATGTGTTTTCAGTACAAATACTCACATGTATCACCATGAATCTACCTCAGCCCCCCTCCTCGCTTAATCCTAATCCCTATAAAATATGTGGATTGCTCAATGCAACAATAACCTATATTTAATGGGAAATGGCTGCACATTTATAGCAGTCTTCTGTGAATGTGCCTCTAAGCCTAATATCAGACACCCACCACCACACTATCATATCGTCATCATCATCTGTGTGTGTCCAGGTATTCTGCAGTACAGTGATGACACTGCCATGACGCGCTGTGTTGTCCAGTCTCTGCTGACCAGGGCAGGGTTCGATGAGCAAGACATGGCACGCAGGTAAAGTAGACAGTTAGGGGTCTGTCTGTGTATTACAGTTTCAGTAGTATTAAGTATCTATAAAATGTAAATATTATGTTGGGGTGCTTTTTCTCTACAGGTTTGCAAAGGAATACAGCCATTCTCCAGGGCGGGGGTACGGGGCAGGTGTGATCCAGGTGTTGAGGAAGCTTGCATCTCCACACCTTAATGATGTCTTTCAGCCGGCTCGGGCTCAGTTCAGTGGCCACGGCTCCTTTGGGAATGGTGGTGCGATGAGGGCTGCACCTTTTGCGCTGGCTTTCAGTAACCAAGTTGACATCAGGAGGGTTAGTGATAGAATGTGTGGTGGAGGCGAGTGGCTACAATGTCTACCATTACTGGCCGTCCTAGAAAACCAGCTAAAAACTCAACAGATTTGCTGTTTGAGGAGGATATAAGGCTACTATCACCCTAACAACCATTCCAATTTGACTGTCTTCATTTAGCTGGGCACTGCCATACTTAAATCCTCTCTCTCTTTCTCTGCTCTCGCTCTCTCTGTATCTCCTATTTCTCTCCCTCTCTGCTCTCAGTACTCCAGGCTTGGTGCGATGCTGACCCACTCCTGTTCTCTGGGTTACAATGGAGCAGTGCTGCAGGCCCTCGCGGTCCACCTTTCTTTACAGGGGGGTTTGGAACTGCCACATAGGCCTACGTTTATCAACAAACTCATCTCAGAGATGGAGGCGGTGGAAGCAGAAGATGCTGCTCGCAGTGACTCAAGAGTGTAAGTATTTAAACAGATCGTAAAAAAGAGTTTACGTTCATTTACCAAGTGCAAAGGATACAACCAGTGAAAACAGTACAGTGAAATTCTTACCTTGAGAGCTCTTTCCCAACAATGCAGTGATCTTAGTAGTAATAATCTTAAAGTAATAATAATATACAGTGAGCTCTAAAAGTATTGGGACAGTGACAATTTTTTGTTGTTGTTTTGGCTCTGAACTCCAGCACTTTGGATTTGAAATGATATGATGACTGAGGTTAAAGTGCAGACTGTCAGCTTCAGGGTATTTTCATCCTTATCGGGTAAAACGTTTTAGAAATTACAGCTCTTTTTGTACGAAGTCCCCCCCCTTTTTTAAGGGGTCCAACAGTATTGGGACAAATTCACTTACACTAACGTTAAAAAGTTTGAGGTCACTTAGAAATGGCCTTGTTTTTTGAAGGAAGCACATTTTTTTTGTCCATTTAAAATAACATCAAATTGATCAGAAATACAGGACATTGTTAATGCTGTAAATGACTATTGTAGCTGGAAACGGTTGATTTTTAATTAGGATCACCACATTATTTTAAGAATGTGAAATGTCAAAATAATAGTAGAGTGATTTATTTCAGCTTTTATTTCTTTCGTCACATTCCCAGTGGGTCAGAAGTTTACACACACTCAATTAGTATTTAGTAGCATTGCATTTTATTTTTTTATCTTAGGTCAAATAAGGCATTGTGTCATTTATGAGTCTCTTATTGTAAATAAGAATACAATATGTTTCAAAACACTTTTACTTTAATGAGGATGCTACCATGATTACGGATAGTCCTGAATTAATTGTGAATAATGATGAGTGATAAAGTTGTAGACGCACAAATATCATATCCCCAAGACGTGTTAACCTCTCACCATTACAATAACGGGAGGTTAGCATTTTTTGGGGGGTATGATATTTATGCCTTATGCAATGTGTGGTTGAGGTAGGTTTATACATAAAACATGACTGGTAGTAGGATATAAATGTAAACAGGGCTGAACAGTGACTGGTAGCAGGAATATACAATAGCGGTCAGAAGTTTTAAAACACCTACTCATTCAAGGGTTATTCTTTATTTGTACTATTTTCTACATTGTAGAATAATAGTGAAGACATCAACTATTAAATAACACATGGAATCATGTAGTAATTTTTTTTTTTTTTTTTTTATTTTTTACAAATCGAAATATATTCAAATAGCCACCCTTTGCCTTGATGACAGCTTTGCACACTCTTGGCATTCTCTCATTATATGTACTCAGTCTTTTACCAAATAGGGCTATCTTATGTATACCAACCCTACCTTGTCACAGCACAACTGATTGGCTCAAACGCATTAAGAAGGAAAGAAATTCCACAAATTTAACTTTTTAAGAAGGCACATGTGTTAATTGTTAATTCCACTGGATGTCATAAGGTGAATGCACCAATTTGTAAGTCGCTCTGGATAAGAGCGTCTGCTAAATGACTTAAATGTAAATGTAATTGACTACCTCATGAAGCTGGTTGAGCGAATTCCAAGAGTGTGCAAAGCTTTCATCAAGGCAAAGGGAGGCTACTTTGAAGAATCTGAAATATAAAACACTTTTTTTTGGTTACACATGATTCCATATTTGTTATTTCATAGTTTTGATGTCTTCACTATTATTCTACAATATAGATAATAGTGAAAAATAAAGAAAAACCCTGGAATGAGTATGTGTGTCCAAACTTGACTGGTAAACATGAGTAATAGTTATTAGAGAATGATGTCATGACGTGTGTTTTGTCCTATATTTTTAATCCCAGCCCCCGTCCCTGCAGGAGGCCTTTTGGTAGGCCGTCATTGTAAATAAGAATTTGTTCTTAACTGATTTGCCTAGTTAAATTAAGGTAAAAAATCAATCCAAATAAATGGTCTGTTTCCACGTCAGGCGTGGCAATTTTTTGGAGGGGGGTATCTCAGAATGTTGGCAAATCTCACATAGAAACTTAATTGGGAGAAAATATGTTTGACATGCTTTTTACATTTGAATCACAGACTATTTTTGAGAATGTCATGATGAAAGTGGCAATTTTAGGCACTTGGTAGACCTATATGTGCTTCCTGTAAGACCCTACGATCTGTGAACTGTACATGCTACATCTTGGTGTCATTATACTGCTTTTTGTGTGCTCTAAAATATGGAGTGTCTAAATTATTTATATATTATACTTTTTTTTTTTACATTAATTTATTCAACAATGAAAAATATTATTAATACCCCATTTTTTGATTTGGCTTATTTTTAGACATTGTGTGAAACAATAAACAAACACGTCAAATTTCCTGAGTGGACTCTGGGCTATCCTGTCGTGGAATCGCCCAATGATGAATTCAAACATAAGGGTACGCCTTTTCTAGGGTGCTTGAAGAAATAACCGTTGCCCAATTTGTAAGTCGCTCTGGATAAGAGCGTCTGCTAAATGACTTAAATGTAAATGTAAATGTAAATGCACGGAGGAGAGTTTTTGGTTCTCAACTTTTCTTTCCTCTTGTTCTGTTTTGCATCTCCAGCTTCAGCGAGTCAGAGTTCCCATTCTGTGATCGACTGCACAGAGTCAAGGACCTGATGGAAAGGAACAACAGTGTCAGCATTGAAGAGGTCATATCTGAGTTAGGTCAGTATTGACTTATGGGGTAAATACAATCTACATTCAATGGTGGCATTATCCCTCTAGGATTTTGTTATTCCCTACTCGTCTTGGAATATAATTTACTAGTTTATCACTAGCTAGTATGATAGACTAGCAATTTTAGTTCACTCTAAATATGTACTTCTTTCTGTGTTTGTACTCAGGCAATGGCATTGCAGCCCTGCATTCTGTCCCTACTGCCATCTTCTGTGTGCTGCACTGCCTGGAACCCCGGGAGGGTCTGCCTGAGCGCTATGGTGGCCTGGAGAGGACAATGGCGTACAGTCTGGCTTTGGGGGGAGACACAGACACCATTGCCTGCATGGCGGGGGCTATTGCAGGGGCACACTATGGAATCGATGCTATCCCCCAAATCTGGCAGCGGTGTTGTGAAGGGGCAGAGGATGCTGATATAAATGCTGAGCGCCTACACACTCTGTACCACCAGGCACCAGCTGAGGGAGACTCTGGGACCGACAGTCAGCCACACACAGCAGCACATGACCCCCCCAACCAATAAATGACTTTGACAGAGATAAACATACATTGATAGCTATTTCATACATCATCTTATTCTGTGGTCCTTCTTCTGTCATCTGTTGAGCAAATTAGTCTGTCATGAAAACCCCATTATGGATTTAACATGAGTTACTGTATGTCATCTTTTTGATGGAGAAAAGTATTTAATAAACAGTTTTTAATGTCAGAAGCTTTATGATGTATTTGTGTGTGTGTTACTGAGAATGTACTGGTGGGAGGTGCAAGACACTGAAATCCCTTGTAATTCAATACTCTGAGGTAGGTGGCGATATTTTCACTGGCGCTGACAGTCTGTCACAGACCCAGAAGAAGAAATATGCGGAAGTTGACTGGAAGAAATTTCAGAAAGCACAAGAGTACTTCAATTAACTAAACTTGAATAGTATAAACCATGGATATACAATAACAATGGAAGGTAGGCAATAACTCCAGTCTTGTGTTAGCGAATGAGGTGGATGGTGTTAACAAATTCAATGTTGATTGATTGGACCACTGCTGAGCGAGCTAGCAAGCTTCGAACGATGCCTTGGACCGGAGGTAGCAAGCTACTAGGTCTGGGTGTTATGGAGAAAATATATCACGGTATTAAAAAAAAATACGGTATGACGCTTTTTACGTTTTTGAATAATACATGTAAAATCAAATTGTATTTGTCACATACACATGGTTAGCAGATGATAATGCGAGTGAAGCGAAATGCTTGTGCTTCTGGTTCCTGACAGTGCAGTAAAATCTAACAAGTAATCTAACAGTTCCCCAACAACTACCTAATACACACATCTAAAGGGTGAATGAGAATATGTACATATAAATATATGGATGAGCGATGGCCGAGCGGCATAGGCAAGGTGCAATATATGCTATAAAATACAGTATATACATATGAGTAATGTTAGATATGTAAACATTATTAAAGTGGCATTGTTTAAAGGGACTCATGATCCATTTGTTAAAGTGGCCAGTGATTGGGTCTCCATGTAGGCAGCAGCCTCTCTGAGTTAGTGATTGCTGTTAAGCAGTCTGATGGCCTTGAGATAGAAGCTGTTTTTCAGTCTCTCGGTCCCAGCTTTGATGCACCTGTACTGACCTCGCCTTCTGGATGGTAGTGGTGTGAACAGGCAGTGGCTCAGGTGGTTGTTGTCCTTGATGATCTTTTTGGCCTTCCTGTGACATCAGGGTGCTGTTGGTGTCTTGGAGGGAAGGTAGTTTGCCCCTGGTGATGCATTGTGCAGACCGTACCACCCTCTGGAGAGCCTTGCGGTTGAGGGCAGAGCAGTTGCCGTACCAGGCTGTGATACAGCCCGACAGGATGCTTTCGATTGTGGATCTATAAAAGTTAGTCAGGATTTTGGATGACAAGCCAAATTTCATCAGCCTCCTGAGGTTGAAGAGGCGCTGTTGCACCTTCTTCACCACACTGTCTGTGTTAGTGGACCATTTCAGTTTGTCATTGATGTGAATGCTGAAGGACCTTAACTTTCCACTTTCTCCACTGCTGTCACTTCGATGAGGATATGGGGGTGCTCCCTCTGCTGTTTCCTGAAGTCCACAGTCATCTCCTTTGTTTTGTTTACGTTGAGTGAGAAGTTGTTTTCCCGACACCACACACCCTCACCTCCTCCCTGTAGGCTGTCTCGTCGTTGTTGGTAATCAAGCCCACTACTGTTGTATCGTCTGCAAACTCTATGATTGAGATGGAGGCGTGCATGGCCATGCAGTTGTGACTGAACAGGGAGTACAGGAGAGGGCTGAGCACGCACCCTTGTGGGGCCCCAGTGTTGAGGGTCAGCGAGGTGGAGATGTTGTTTCCTACTTTCACCACCTGGGGGCGGCCCGTCAGGAAGTCCAGGACCCAATTGCACAGGGCGGGGTTGAGGCCCAGGGTCTCCAGCTTGATGATGAGCTTGGAGGGTACTATGGTGTTGAATGCTGAGCTGTAATCAATGAACAGCATTCATACATAGGTATTCCTCTTGTCCAGATGGGATAGGGCAGTGTGATGGAGATTGCATCGTCTGTGGACCTGGTAGTGCGGTATTCAAACTGAAGTGGGTCTAGGGTGGCCAGTAAGGTGGAGGTGATATGATCCTTGACTAGTTTCTCAATGCACTTCATGATGACAGGTGGGTGCTATGGGGCGGTAGTCATTTAGTTCAGTTATCTTTGCCTTCTTGGGTACAGGAACAATGGTGGCCATCTTGAAGCATGTGGGGACAGCAGACTAAATACACCAGCCAGCTGGTCTGCACATGCTCTGAGGACACGGCTAGGGATGACGTCTGGGCCAGCAGCCTAGCGAGGGTTAACACTTTTAAATGTTTTACTCATGTCGGCCACAGAGAAGTTCCTGTTTGTGGGCCGCGGCGGTGGCACTGTATTATTCTCAAAGCGGGCAAAGAAGGTGTTTAGTTTGTCTAGAAGCGTGACGTCAGTGTCTGTGACATGGCTGGTTTTCTTTTTGTAGTCCGGGATTTCCTGTAGACCCTGCCACATACGTCTCGTGTCTGAGCCGTTGAATTGCGACTCCACTTTGTCCCTGTACCGGCATTTCACTTGTTTGATTGTCTGCTTGTACTGTTTAAATTCAGCCGTATTCTCAGACCTCTTTCCATGGTTAAATGCGGTGGTTCACGCTTTCAGTTTTGCGCGAATGCCGCCATCCATACACGGTTTCTGGTTAGGGTCGGTTTTAATAGTCTCAGTGGGTACAACATCTCCAATGTGGTCAAGT
Organism: Oncorhynchus gorbuscha; assembly: GCF_021184085.1. NCBI lineage: Eukaryota > Metazoa > Chordata > Actinopteri > Salmoniformes > Salmonidae > Oncorhynchus > Oncorhynchus gorbuscha. The sequence continues at coordinate 80,126,095 of NC_060182.1, forward strand.
GTTTTACCCCCACCCGTAGTGCAATCAATATGCTGATAGAATTTAGGTAGCCTTGTTCTCAAATTTGCTTTGTTCAAATCCCCAGCTACAATAAATGCATCCTCAGGATATATGGTTTCCACTTTATATAGAGTCAGTGAGGTTTCTTTAGGGCTGTCTTAGTGTCTGCTTGAGGTGGTATGTACCCAGCTGTGACGATAACTGACGAGAATTCTCTTGGAAGGTAATATGGCCGGCATTTGATTGTGAGGAATTCTAGGTCGGGTGAGCAGAAGGACTTGAGTTCCTGTATGTTGTTCTGATTACACCGTGAGTCGTTAATCATGAAGCATACACCCCCTCTTCCCAGAGAGGTGTTTATCTCTGTCGGCGCGATGCATGGGGAAGCCCAGTGGCTGAACCGATTCCGACAATGTATCCCGAGAGAGCCATGTTTCTGTGAAACAGAGAATGTTGCAATCTCTGATGTCTCTCTGGAAGGCACCCTTGCTCTAATTTCGTCTACCTTGCTGTCAAGAGACTGGACATTGGCGAGTAGTATACTTGGAAGGGGTGGGCGATGTGCACGTCTATGGAGCCTGACCAGGCCGCTCCGTCTGCCCCTTCTGCGCTGCCGTTGTCTTGGGTCGGCTCTGGGATTAGATCCATTGTCCTGGGTGGTGGTCCAAACAGAGGATCCGCTTCGGGAAAGTCGTATTCCTGGTCGTAATGTTGGTAAGTTGGCATCCGTCTCATATCCAATAGTTCTTCCTGGTTGTATGTAATAAGACTTAAGTTTTTCTGGGCTAACAATGTAAGAAATAATACATTAAAAAATGAAATACTACATAGTACTTGAAGGACTTGCAAGGACTTGAAGCGAGACGAACATCTCTGTCGGTGCCATCTTGTTAAATTTGCTTAGTAATACGTAACCCTAGGGTGGCAACACCTATATTCTAAGGGATTTCAATGGGTCGTTCTCCATTCTGATACTTTTATACTGTTCAATTGAACTTAAATTTAAAATACTTTAAAGCATTTATCAATTTTTGCATTTCCTGCACTCATTTGAGGTAATTTCCATACTGCCACATAGGGCTGCACGATATGGGCAAATCATCGAGGCCTTATTTTTAACCAAATGTTACAATTGCGATTTGGCTAGTGATTGAGATTAAAACACTTGTGTGAACTGTTGGAATCATGGAAATATAATGTTTATTCTAATTCTATAGTTAGAATATAATAGTTGACACTTTGAATAAAGTATTGTTTGACATGACAAGGACTTATAATGCCAGGCAGGAGTTATTGTGACAGGGTAGGAACCAAAGAGTTGTGTTTCCTTGGGGACCCTATAATCGTTGGCTACATTGAAGATTTTCTCTAAGCTACTTCATGCTTTGTATTCCTCTTTGATTTAGAAGGTGCCGTTGTACAAACATCATGCTGATTTAGGTCTACACCATCTCTGGTATTATCAGGCTGTAAAGCTAATTATGTGTCCTCTGATTCAGTACATTTATTAGCTAGTTAGCCAGCTAACTAGTGATTAGCATTAGCGGCTAACACGATTTAGGCCCAACTTGCGAAGAAAAGACAAACGAGCTGTTTGCAGATGTAAGAAACACAAACTAATATTAATTATATAACGCTAGTGGATTTATATTTAGAAGCAAAGTGCAAACATCATCGTTGTCATCAACATAGTTGACCATGCAGACTGAATGCAAGTGTCTCGTGGTCGAGGAACAACAAATGCTCTCATTGGGTGGCTGGGAGAGAGCGAGTGGAGAGAGATGACTCAAGTAGTGAAGTAAACTATACAAATTGACGTTACACCCGACACGTGTGGCATATCAAGAAGCTGATTAAACAGCATGATCATTACACAGGTGCACCTTGTGCTGGGGACAATGAAAGGCCACTCTAAAATCAGATCAAACATTATTTGTCACATGCGCCGAATACAAAAGTGTAGACCTTTTCGTGAAATGCTTACTTACAAGCCCAACAGTGCAGTTCAAGAAGAACGAAATAAACTAAAGTAAAAAATAATACAAAGGACCACAGTAAAATAACTATTTTTATTTTATTTATTTTATTTCACCTTTATTTAACCAGGTAGGCTAGTTGAGAACAAGTTCTCATTTACAACTGCGACCTGACCAAGATAAAGCATAGCAGTGTGAACAGACAACAACACAGAGTTACACATGGAGTAAACAATTAACAAGTCAATAACACAGTAGAAAAAAATAAAAAAAGAGTCTATATACATTGTGTGCAAAAGGCATGAGGAGGTAGGCGAATAATTACAATTTTGCAGATTAACACTGGAGTGATAAATGATCAGATGGTCATGTGCAGGTAGAGATACTGGTGTGCAAAAGAGCAGAAAAGTAAATAAATAAAATCAGTATGGGGATGAGGTAGGTAAATTGGGTGGGCTATTTACCGATGTACTATGTACAGCTGCAGCGATCGGTTAGCTGCTCAGATAGCAGATGTTTGAAGTTGGTGAGGGAGATAAATCTTGAACTTCAGCAATTTTTGGAATTCGTTCCAGTCACAGGCAGCAGAGAACTGGATGGAAAGGCGGCCAAATGAGGTGTTGGCTTTAGGGATGATCAGTAAGATCCACCTGCTGGAGCGCGTGCTATGGGTGGGTGTTGCCATCGTGACCAGTGAACTGAGATAAGGCAGAGCTTTACCTAGCATGGACTTGTAGATAACCTGGAGCCAGTGGGTCTGGCGGAGAATATGTAGCGAGGGCCAGCCGACTAGAGCATACAGGTCGCAGTGGTGGGTGGTATAAGGTGCTTTAGTAACAAAACAGATGGCACTGTGATAAACTGCATCCAGTTTGCTGAGTAGAGTATTGGAAGCTATTTTGTAGATGACATCGCCGAAGTCGAGGATCGGTAGGATAGTCAGTTTTACTAGGGTAAGTTTGGCGGTGTGAGTGAAGGAGGCTTTGTTGTGGAATAGAAAGCTGACTAGATTTTATTTTAGATTGGAGATGTTTGATATGGGTCTGGAAGGAGAGTTTACAGTCTAGCCAGACACCTAGGTACTTATAGATGTCCACATATTCTAGGTCGGAACCATCCAGCGTGTTGATGCTGGTCGGGCGTGCGGGTGCAGGCAGCGAACGGTTGAAAAGCATGCATTTGGTTTTTACTGGCGTTTAAAAGCAGTTGGAGGCCACGGAAGGAGTGATGTATGGCATTGAAGCTCGTTTGGAGGTTAGATAGCACAGTGTCCAAGGAAGGGCCAGAAGTATACAGAATGGTGTCGTCTGCTTAGAGGTGGATCAGGGAATCGCCCGCAGCAAGAGCAACATCATTGATATATACAGAGAAAAGAGTCGGCCCGAGAATTGAACCCTGTGGCACCCCAATAGAGACTGCCAGAGGACCGGACAACATGCCCCCCGATTTGACACACTGAACTCTGTCTGCAAAGTAGTTGGTGAACCAGGCAAGGCAGTCATTAGAAAAATGCCGATAAAAATATGGTGATTGACAGAGTCGAAAGCCTTGGCCAGGTCGATGAAGATGGCTGCACAGTACTGTCTTTTACGGTGGGATTCGAGATGGTCAGTGATCTGTTGAGACTATATACAGGGTGTACAGGTACTGAGTCAATGTACAGGTTAGTCGTTGTAATTTGTTAATGTAGGTAGGGGTAAAGTGAATATGCATAGATAATAAACAGCGAGTAGCAGCAGTGTACAAAACAAATGGAGGGGGAGGTCAATGTAAATAGTCTGGTGGCCATGATTAATTGATTAATTGTTCAGCAGTCTAATGGCTTGGGGGTAGAAGCTGTTAAGGAGCCTTTTGGGCCTGGACTTGGCGCCCTGGTACCGCTTGCCGTGCGGTGGCAGAGACAACAGTCTATGACTTGGGTGACTGGAGTCACTGACAAGTTTTTTTGTGTGTAGTTTTGTCACACAACACCACAGATATCTCAAGTTTTGAGGGATCGTGCAATTGGCATGCAGACTGCAGGAATGTCCACCAGAGCTGTTGCCAGAGAATTTAATATTAATTTATTTACTATAAGCTGCCTCCAACGTCGTTTTAGAGTATTTGGCAGTATGTCCAACCGGCCTCACAACTGCAGATCACTTGTAACCACGCCAGTCCAGGACCTTCACATCCACCTCCTTTACCTGCGGGATCTTCTGAGACCAGCAACTCGGACAGCTGATGAAACTGAGGATTATTTCTGTCTGTAATAAAGCCCTTTTGTGGGGAAAAACTCATTCTGATTGGCTGGGCCTGGGTCCTCCAAGGCCCACCCATATTTGTGCTCCTGATGTGAACTCTATAGATTAGGGCCTTAATACTTTTATTTAAATTTACCTATTTCCTTATATCAACTGTAACTCTGTAAATCATTGAAATTGTTGCACGTTGCGTTTATATTTTTGTTAAATATGAAATATATGGCTCTGGCTACATCCTTAGAATCATAATGGTAGTTAGTAAGAAGCCTTCTTGTGTCAGCTGGTGAATTACTTGCTATGTTTTATTTAATCTTCTATCTATGCAATAAAAATGTATCTAATATACTTATCTACCCATTACCTGGTTGTCAGTAAATGACCTCTTCCCATATCTTTGGCCACACCAAAGACACTAGCAGGCAGGCACACTCTCTTAGGCCACAGACAGAAGTGTTTCTGTCTTTTCCCCAGTAGGCCTACAAGGATCAGAGACGACCACTCCTGGCAGAAAGTCCCAGTCTGCAGTGACTGGCAGTGCAAGGAAAGTGAAGGACAACGCAGCAGACTGGCACAATCTGATTCTGAAATGGGACCGACTGAATGATGAAGGATCCACCATGGCAAATAAGATAGTCAATTTAGGATTCAATAAAAGGTAAGTCAATCCATGTTCTGCAATGTGTGGTTTCTACCAATGAGGCTGTTGTTGTAAGATTTGTAGTAGGATAATAATACATGTCCAATAATCCATGGATTTATACAGAATTGGTAGGAAAGTCATGCCAATGTGAGAGAGCTCTTAAAGTGCACCCCTCCTTATCCCTTTATTAAAATCAGTTCACAGAAAGAGATGCAAGTCATGATGGCGGGTCAGGACACCTCTGCCAGCTCTAATTCAGAGAATGCATTTGAAAACAGTAGAGAACTAGAAGAGGAGTGTGACAAGTTGCTAAGTGTCGTGGACAAAATGGTGAGTAGATCATTTGTGTCATTATTGAACAGAACCAAAGATTGTGGAAGAATCTTCCAAATCTTGATTGAGGATTGTTCAACTTTCTCTTTTTCTCCCTGGAAACACCAACAATTGTAGCCTGGTTCCAGATCTGTTTGTACTGTCTTGCAAACTCAATGGTCATTGTCACAACACAAAAATATCTAGGACCAGGCTACAATTGTGCTGTCGGTGTCATTACTGACCTTTTTTATTTTTCCATCAGACTCGTATTGTATCAAAAATGGAGAAGTTAGTTTCCTCTGAGAAGGGGATCATCGATCTAGAGACATTCCAGTATGGAGCAGGAGGAAGACAAACTCCTTTATTTCAGACCTGGCCTACGTCACAGTTCGGTGAGACTATTAATCAGTTTTAGATGCCCTGCGCTTTGAAAATGCACATTGAACTGGTTTCCCAGGCTACACCAAGTTCTAGACTAGAAAACACTTTGAATGGAGATTCTCAATTGCCTTTTAGTTCTATGGTAGGCTTAATTTGTATCTGGGAAACTGGCCCTCAAGATGTTTTTAGTATGGACCATTTGTTTTATGAAATATGTCTCTTTTCATTGCAGCAGACGTCTCCAACAAGCTCTATGAAGCCTACAAGCAAGAACTGACTCTGAAACAGGCTATTCTTCAGGAGCTAGCTCACACAACTAACCCAGACCTTTCAATGGTGTACCTGTCCTGCTGGCTGTATCAGCCGTACACTGATGACAGGGCAAAGTTACTGTTAGAGGGTCTTCTTTTAGAGACAGGGCATAGGCCAATTTAACCAACTTTAGTTGGAACATTCTATTTTGTTTATGGACTTATGGCTACTGTACTAACAAGTCCATAAATAAATGACAACTATTGTATGGCCATTACAAAGGAACTCATGCACAGCAATGCTGCTGGTTTCAACTCCATGAAATAATAGAATGATTTGGTTCTTGCATCCTTTATTAGGAAAATGAGTTCAACTGTACAGCATATGAAATTGTTGTACTGCAACAATGAGTCACAAATGAAACATGGAAATGAATAACCACAATTTCTTAACTTTTGATTTTATTTCCCCTCATTTGCATTCATTTTCAATGGTATTAGAAACCTATTTTTGGAAAATGTTACACCCAAATATATAAAAAGTAATAAAATAGTGCAACATTTTTTGTACTGCTTTGATATTTATCTACATATAAACATATCACAAACTAAGCACTTGGATGAAAACACCACAACGAAAAGAACGTTTACAAATGTACAAAGAATACCAGGAATACACTTAAAATCCACCAGATGGAAAAGAGAGATGTGTGCTTGGTGTTGAGGTGGCCGGGTGTGGAGGAACAAAAATCATCACTGCTGTGTTTTCCCCTCAGCCTCAATACCAAGCAGAGCGTGGACTGCTTCCAGAGGGACTCCTTCAGGGGCGCGGATGTGCATAGTGGTGCCATCAGGCCCGTTGACGATGACGATGCGCTCCGAGGCCAATTCGCCCTCCTGGCCCTCTGCTAGGTGCATGGTCAGCCCCTCCGTCTGGATGTAGATCTCCTGGACCTCTTGGCAGCCCTGGGCCTCCTGAACCACCACCTGGCCTAGTCCACTGGAGGTGGAGGCAGCCTGGGTCAGGCCACTCTGCTGGACTGGGGTAGGGTTGGACTGCTGCGGCTGAGTACTCATGGGCTGCTGATCAACTGCGACTGGGTCTGTGGCCAAGGCCTTCTCTAGCTCCTTCATTTGATCTGCTATGTCACTGGTGCTCAGGACCTCGGTAGGTTCTGTACCAGACACACCCTGATCTGTCTCCATGGCCTCCTCTCCTACTGAGTCAATGGTTTCTGTCATGCTGTTGGATAAGTGATCCTGGATCAGTTCCATGGGTGTTATGTTTGTCTCAGGGTTAGATGAGACGACCTGTGGTGTGATGGTAGCAGTCTGAGTGACTTGAGGGCCCACGGGACTCTTGGCGACCACCTCAGTATGTGGCGAAATGTACTTCATGCTTGTTGTTGCGGTGTTCTCGACTTTGGCCTCACTTGATTCTGAGAGGATACAGCGAAAAGAAAGATAATGAAAAGTGATCTACTTTGGACATTTAGCAAATATCTATCCACAAATTGTTAGTAGCATCAGGAAAATAAATACAACATACCTTTTGTGGAAGTCTCAATGCCGTTCTGATGGATCTGAACACCAACCTGGTTTTCCATTTTAAACCTCTTTGTTGGAGGTAACATTTTAGTATTCTAGGTAGAGAAAGACTTACATCAATCTAACAGTTACTCAAATCTGAGCATCTCATAATTCATTATTATGAAAACAATTCATAATGCCATAATTCCCTAAGTGTAGAGAAGTGTGCGGTCTAAATTAAATAGTGCTCTCCTTACCTCCATATAGTGGACATTCTTGGTTGCCATGTTGGTGACATTCTGCTGAGTTGGAGGGTTCAGAACTTTGAACTTGTTCACCTCATCAACGATGCCAAGAGATTTGGCAACCTAAGTGACAGGATGTACAGTATGAAAATTCTACTCTCTATATTTTGATTCCAAGATGGAATAACAATTTAGTGATTTAGCAGATGCTCATATCCAGAGTGACTTACAATTAGTGCATTCAACTTAAGACAGCTGGGTGAGACAACCACATATCACAGTTGTAGGCTAGTACATTTTCCCTCAAAGTAGTTATCAGCAAAGTAAGTGCTAGCAGGAAAATATTCTGTATTCATTTTTACCTCTACATTGTGGACCTCCAAGGCCATGTGAACACCCTGAGGGTTACTGATGTAGTCTTGGGCCATCTTCTTCACCTGACTGTGGAGCTTCTCAAACTCCCGGTACACATCAGAAAACTGGGTTTTGGGTTGCCGCCCCTTCTCCACCTTAAGTTAAATGGGATACACTTATTCAGTAAACTAAAAACAGAACGTCTTATTCTTTATTTGACTGTTGATAAAAAGATCCACCATTTGTCCAGAGGTAATTAGCTTCCATATCAAGCCTAAAATGTGATCATCCAAATGTTCCACTATATCACCATGCATTCAAAAAATGTGCAGCAAAAACCATGTAACTTATTAACTTATTTTTTATTGCACTGTTTTCCAAGTGGTGACCATACCTTCATCAGGAGGAACTCCCAGACAGTCATGACCTTAGCCAGACGAGGGAGCACAGTCTCCATTAGTTCTTCATTGTCACATTCATGTGTCACCTAAACAGGGAACAAGTGACGTAGTAAAGTACTAGTATATACACATTTCTATCCTTTGTCATTAGCAACATCGGTATGTATGATTTTCAGATGTGATACTCACAGCATCGCTATGTGTTGCATTCTTAGAACAAAATGCTTTTGAGCACATGTTTTATGGTAGTAACGTTTTCTAATCCTGACGCTTAATTTGATGTACCTCTTTGAGCCATGCTTTCCTACTCTGGGTCTGCTGCTCCACGCTGGCTGCTCCCCCTCCTAGCTTTGGAGGTCGCCCCAGTCTCACCGCTGGGTGTGCTTTGGTAGGTGGTCTGCCTCGTCCTCTGGGCCTCCCTGGTCCCCGAGCCTGGACCACAGCCTGCCTGGTAGAAGCTGCTACTCCTTGGGTTGCTGTGGTGTCCGCCTGTGGAGGTACAACAGAATCAGTAAAACACTATGGATTGGTTTCCCAGACACAGATTAAGCCTAGTCCTGAACTAAAGCTATTTCAAGAGATTTTCCATTGTGCATGATTTGTATTTTTAGAACAGAACTAGGCTTAGTCTGTGTCCAAGAAACAGGCACTATAACAGACAGACAACCATATTAGTTTTAGGCTAAATTAGCTATGGTTTGTAAACATACCAATGGTCATTTTTTGTCAACATTGGTTGAGACGGTAACTTTCTAGGGTCTTACTTTTTGTTGAGTGGTTGCAGCAGCTGTTTTCTCTGTGGCTTCACTTTTCTCAGGACCTGATGTATTTTTAACACTGCTTGCATTACTTTCTTCAGTCGGCTTCTTATGTTCGTCCCCAGCGTCTGCGCTTTTATCAGGGCTGTCTGTTTTAGAGGTCCCTTCAGGAAGTGACTTCAGTTCACCGTGGGAGGGGTTCAGCCTGTAGTGTCTGGACAGACCTCCAAGGCCTATGTAAGCTTTATCACACGTTTCACATTGAAAGGCCTTCCGCTTGTGACTGTAAATCATAGATGCTGCTCCCTTTTTACCATCCTCACCATCTTCATCTTCCTCCACACTGATTTCAGAGTAGTCGTCAGAATCTGACTGATGGCTCTCGGCCAAGTCCTCTGTCTTGATGAACTTATAGTCCTTCACCTTGTACTTGGGCGGTCTGGACACCCTCCCGGAACGTGTTTTGATTTTTGGTGCCTTTTTCATTCTGGTTTTGACCCTTTTGACTTTTTCCACTGTGGGGACAGAGACAGACGTGGCAGGTTTAATTGCTGTGACTGTTGTGCCATTGACCGGGACCTTACCTGAAGGCTGCTGGGCAGGGGTCTGAACAGGTATGGGCAGTTTGTGCACAACGGGAACCAGGCTCCCAACCACAGGTGTTGAGCTCTGCAGTAGCAGCTGAATAGGAGGGTCTCCAGGGTTCTGCTGTAGGAAGTACTGTTGCTGTCCAACTATGGGTGTGATGTGGATGATCTGGGGGCTGTTGCTCACACTGCCGTTCGTAGACACTTTGACTTGCTGGCCTTGACTGGCCACAGCCAAGTTCTTCTGTTGAGGGATTGATATGGTAGTCTGTGTAGGTCCTTTCCCCTCCTGCTTTCCAGATGGTATCTGGACTTGGATTCTAATGGTTTCCTGCTGGTAAAATATAAACAATATTAATGTCAGTGGCGGTCATAATTGCCAGACAGTAGATTTCATGCAGCTTATTAAAGTGCAATGATCGAATATTAGCTTTTTTCTCCTTAAACAGAATTAGACAATTAAGCATACATATCAGTGAAAGTCACAAGCAATAATTTGGATTACTAACTAAATTATAACATAGAATACACAAACAAATCCCAAACGTTGTTACCTTTTTCTGAACCAGGCGTGTACCATTGTGGGACTGAAGTGCCACTTGTTTCGCAACATTCTTCAGCTTCTGTGATGCATTCTGCATAGTGACCAGTGGCTGTGGGCTTGCTACTGCAATCTCTGAAGCTGCTACAGTCGTGAACAAGCCAGTTGTGGGATCCAGTGTGGTCACAACCTGCTCCGATCCCTTGGGTGTCTGGGCCATGAATTGCTGAGATTTGGTGACTTGCTCTATCACTTGTTGCAGTTCGTTGGGAGCCAGTGCTGTACTGGGAATAGTATACTGTATCTGTGATGAAGTAGTAGGGACTGTTTTGATGCCTTGATTTTGTTCAAACAGATGAGCAGCCTCATTCTCAGTCACTGTGATAAGCTGTTGTTTGGCCAACTGCTCCACTAGCTGTTGCTGCTCCTCTTCAGTCAGACCTGATCCCTCAACAAAACTACCATCTGGTTGCACATAAATGATGGTGGTCCCAGGAGCAAGAGCATTTACAAAGTCAGCACTGACTGTAGAATACTCTGCTCCCGTTGCAATGCCTGGGGTCTCAACAATAGAAGTTAATATGTTCTGTTCAGGTTGTTGTTCATGGTCTTCAGTTTGGCTGACAACCTCCTGGGAGTCCTTTGCAACGAATGTCTCCTCTTTTGTGCAGCTTTGCAGGAAATCTGTCAAGCCCTGCTCTCCGGTGATCTCTAGTGCATTTGCTTCAATGCATTTCTCGCCGACTTGCTTCTGGTTAACTTGCAATCCAGAAACACATGGAACTTGAGATACTGTAACATGATCTGCCCCTGTTGTTGTACTTGACATATTGCTCTCGTCGGCCATTTTGATTGTTGTAGCTAGCTAGCTAGCTAGATGTTCATGTGCAATTCTGAACCAATCGATAGGTTAGGTAACTTGAATTTCGTTAAATTTTTACAGACCAATACGTTGGTACAAATATATTTCTACAAAGGTTACTGCAATGGTCCCAATTTTTTTGTTGTTGCAATATTGTGAAACGATGCAATCATTAAACGCTACAGAACGAAACAGTTCACGTCGTGAGCTAAGAGACTGCTAGCTGTAGCTATCATATTTTTCTCCAGCGTTGATATGCCGTTTCCGTATCCGTTCTTCGTATTCTATATTATTATAGCGGTCCGCAAACAAATGTTCGAGGTGCATGCCACCGCCTACTGTCCTGGAGTGTGTAGTCAATCACAGTTCACAGACTGAATAAAGAAACCAGTAATTAAGATACATTAAACCCTTTTATATAATACGGTAGTACTAAGAAAATAAAAAAATACCCTACTAACATCTAACAACCTATTCCAAAAATCCCTTTCAACACCCTGATCCCCATCCAACCTCAATAACCATACACGTCAATATTTCTCTCTCTTCCACATACGGTACTTATAACAATACATCAACAAATGCTTCACTGTTTCATAAATTATACACTCTGTACACAAACCATTTGCATGCTTGCCAACCAGATGTAATGCAGATTTCAATGTACAAAGTCCTAGACGCAACTGAGCAAACACCACCTCTTCCTTCTTAATCTAACTCTTGAATCTTGGTCCACCAACTGTTCTTTGGAGGGCATATAAATGCCGGCCCTTGGGCTTTGAGTCCCACCTCTTCTGCCACACATCTCTACCCAGTGGAGGACAAATATAAATTATATCTAGTTTTAAAGCCATTTTGGCTACCTGGTCTACTATTTCACTCCCAGGTGGGCTGGGACCCAGCAGAATCACACTACTACTCCCAGTCTCTTGATTCTCCATAATAACATTAATGCCTCCAATACTAGGTCACTCCTATTAGATTTTCCGGATGATAAACTGTTCAATACAGACAGGGAATCTGACCATAGTACATTTCTGACTGGTGGAGCGTCCTCCACCCACTGGAGCACCTACTATTGCCAAAGGTTCAACTAAATATACTGACAGTTAATCTGTTAGTTTCGACATATCTCTACATCAAATTCAGGGATGTAACCGCCTGCTCCTGTACGACCCAATGATGTACAGTACCAGTCAAAAGTTTGGACACACCTACTCATCCCATGGTTTTTCTTTATTTTCACTATTATTCTACAATGTAGAAAATAGTAAAGACATCAAAATTATGACATAACACTTATGGAATCATTTAGTAACCAAGAAAGTGTTAAACCAATCAAAATATATATTATATTTGAGATTCTTCAGTTGCCACCCTTTGCCTTGATGACAGCATTGCACACTCTTGGAATTCTCTCAACCAGCTTCATGAGGTAGTCACCTGGAATGCATTTCAGTTAGCAGGTGTGCCTTGTTAAAAGTTCATTTGTGGTAAAAGACCAAGCCCATATTATGGCACGAACAGCTCAAATAAGCAAAGAGAAATTATAGTCCATCATTACTTTAAGACGTGAAGCCCAGTCAATTTGGAAAATGTCATGAACTTTGAAAGTTTCTTCAAGTGCAGTCGCAAAAACCATCAAGCGCAATGATGAAACTAGCTCCCATGAGGACCGCCAAAGGAAAGGAAGACCCAGAGTTACCTCTGCTGCAGAGGATAAGTTCATTAGAGTTACCAGCCTCAAGCTCTGGATCCAACAAATATTTGCTTTGTCTATCATATAGACATTTTAATACACATAGCTGGATTTTGCAGGTCACTCACTGGGATTACTGTATGTGTCCATGAATACACAAATGTTGGCTGTAATATCAAGGTGCCTGTTTAGTTTGACACACAACAGAGAAAAATAAACAATATTGATAACCTGTAAAAAAATGTTTATGAGAATAAACTTCTCATCTGGCACAGTAGGTGGCAGCCATGCATCATTGTATTCCCGCGAGACTAGGAAGTCGTAGGGTTGTTGACAACCATAGCGCTTGACGTTCTCGAATCATAAATCATAGAAGGATGCGATAGCAATGTCGCCAGGGCTATCTTTTATACACGAGTTTAGCGTAACGTATGTGTCATCTATATGATAACAGGATATAGGTACATAATATAATGTAAGTCTGTGTAAAAACTTGTTTTGTATTTGTAGTTAACGATAGCTAGGCTAGTCAACATGATCTAGTTAACGTTAGCTCATGTCATAATTGCTGATAAACAGCTCTTGGCCTGGCTGTGCTCATTCTAAGATCGTTAGCTATCCAATATTTTCGGTTGCAGGCAAATTCAATTTTGACCTGCCCAAGTAATGTCACTAGCTGATAGTTTCAGTTGGTGTGGATTGTTGCTAGCTAGGCTAATCGAGCTAGCGCTAACTGAAGGTGTGAAAACCCTGAGGATAACCACTGCAACAACTAGCAAGCTAGGTACCAAGGCTGGTCCCACACTATGTATATATGTACTCTAGCCAAGTATTATATTATTCTATGCTATACATGTCATGTCTATCACCATGCGTTCCACACATGTTTGATAGCCGTGCCTAATTTTCTTGTCAACAGAGCAGAGCATTGCCTGTGCACTATGGCAGCCCAAACTCCTCCACAGAGCGCCCTGAGGGAGTTCTGTCCCCTATACTACTTGCTTAATGCAATACCTGCCAAGGTCCAGAAAGGCTTCCGCTCTGTAGTGGTCTACCTGACTGCTCTGGACACCAACAGTGATTACATTGCTGTGGGGAGTAGTATCGGGATGCTCTACCTGTACTGCAGGCGGGTCAGCCAGATGAATAAATACAGCATAGAGGTGAGTATGCCACTGTTTTAGGCATTGCTTAGTTGATTTAATTAGGTTGCATGCACCTTCACCCCAAAGCAAATTTGGTAACAAACATCCAAATATTAGCGATTTACAAAAAATGTAAAACTTAAGTAAATGTTTTTGCCCCAAGTAAGTAGGTATGTCATTCTAAACATGTTATATTTCCAGGGGAAATCCGAAGCTATCACAGCAGTGAAGCTGCTCAGTTGTTTTGATGACTTGGTGGCAGTGGGCACGGTGTTTGGTCGGGTTGCTGTCTTTCAACTGGTGTCTCAACTTCCAGGCAGGAACAAACAGGTATGCCATCAAACCAATCAATCATCTGAACTGTTGATATGACTAAATATAGTGTTTTTGAGCTGTTTTTTTCTATGTTATTCTAGGCTTGGGTAATATACCGTATACCGAGGTGTTTAGAAATACCTACAGTATGATTTAAAAAAAAAATCATACATAGTGGTGGCTAGATGGCAAGATCATGCTTATTGGTTAGAGCAAAGACAATCAATCCTCTTCTGGATTTTTTTTTGTGTGCAGCAAACTGTGAGTAGCCTTTTGTGATTGTTGTATAACTTTATGAGCTGGGTTGCAATTATTTTATGTTTGCTTGCATATTGTTAGCATTTAATCAAGCATCCGCTATGGGACTTCGCTAGTAATTTGCTAGCTGTATTTATTTATTTTTACATTTAGAAACTATAGTATGTAATGGTACAGGAACAGCATGATGGTATAAACATTCATATACCACCCAACCCTTTTTATTCCCTTCTAAAATGAACAGGTGCAAACTGCACAGATGTAAGTGCTGAGTAAATGTGTCCATTTGTGTAGAAAAACACTGAGGTCCCTCTATTTTCTGTAGCTAAGGCGATTTGATGTGGTTGGTTTGCACAAAAGCACAGTCACTGCCTTGGCCTGGAGTGCTAATGGAATGAAGCTCTTTTCTGGTGATGACAAAGGAAAGGTTGTGTACTCTACCGTGGACCTGGATCAGGTATAGCAGCTTTCATTTTGGGTCAAGGTCTTTTTTGTGTGAATTTTCAGTAACACTTTATAATTAAAGCCTACAGGTATTATGCAGTTATAATAAGCATTTTCTTTTACCCCTTTATACTCCCTTATATCCTCCAATAACAGTTATCTATATATCTATCAATCACACTGTGCTGTTTGTTTATTAACTCAATTCTCTCACATGTGTTGTACCTTCGTATCCTCAGGGTGTATGTAAACCCCCTATACTCAGGGTCTATGTAACCCAGTATCCTCAGGGTCTATGTAACCCAGAATGCTCAGGGTGTATGTAAACCCCCTATACTCAGGGTCTATGTAACCCAGTATCCTCAGGGTCTATGTAACCCAGAATGCTCAGGGTGAATGTAAACCCACTATCCTCAGGGTGTATGTAACCCAGTATCCTCAGGGTCTATGTAACCCAGAATGCTCAGGGTGTATGTAAACCAACTATCCTCACGGTGTATGTAACCCAGTATCCTCAGGATCTATGTAACCCAGAATGCTCAGGGTGAATGTAAACCCCCTATACTCATGGTCTATGTAACCCAGTATCCTCAGGGTCTATGTAACCCAGAATGCTCAGGGTGAATGTAAACCCACTATCCTCAGGGTGTATGTAACCCAGTATCCTCAGGGTCTATGTAACCCAGAATGCTCAGGGTGAATGTAAACCCACTATCTTCAGGGTCTATGTAACCCAGAATGCTCAGGGTGTATGTAAACCCACTATCCTCAGGGTGTATGTAAACCCACTATCCTCAGGGTGTATGTAAACCCACTATCCTCAGGGTGTATGTAAACCCACTATCCTCAGGGTGTATTTAAACCCACTATCCTTAGGGTGTATGTAAACCCACTATCCTCAGGGTGTATGTAAACCCACTATCCTCAGGGTGTATGTAACCCACTATCCTCAGGGTGTATTTAAACCCACTATCCTCAGGGTGTATGTAAACCCACTATCCTCAGGGTGTATGTAAACCCACTATCCTCAGGGTGTATGTAAACCCACTATCCTCAGGGTGTATGTAAACCCACTATCCTCAGGGTGTATGTAAACCCACTATCCTCAGGGTGTATGTAAACCCACTATCCTCAGGGTGTATGTAAACCCACTATCCTCAGGGTGTATGTAAACCCACTATCCTCAGGGTGTATGTAAACCCACTATCCTCAGGGTGTATTTAAACCCACTATCCTCAGGGTCTATGTAACCCAGAATGCTCAGGTTGTATGTAACCCAGTATTGCGGTTGGAGCTTTGACGTGTGTTGTATGCTCATATCCTTAGGGTGTGTGTAACCCAGTGTTACTGTTTGAGGAGCTCTCAGCCATAGTCCAGCTGGAGTACAGTCAGAAGGTCCTGCTCATCTCCTCTTATCAGAGATCCCTGCTGTTCTACACCCAGGAACAGAACCTGCAGCAGCTGGGCACCAAGCCTAGGAAGAGGTAGCCACTTATTCATTAAAAGTACCACAACTTACACTGAGTATACAAAACATCAAGAACATCTGCTCTTTCCGTGGCATAGACTGACCAAGGGAATCCAGGTAAAAGCTATGATTCCTTATCGATGTCACTTCAATCAGTGTAGATGAAGGGGAGGAGACAGGTTAAAGGATTTTTAAGCCTTGAGACAATTGAGACGTGTATGTGTGCCATTCAGAGGGTGAATGGACAAGACAAGTGTCTTTGAACGGAATATAGTAGGTAGTAGGATAGTAGTAGGTGCCATGCGCACCAGTTTGTGTCAAGAACTGCAACACTGCTGGGTTTTTCACGCTCAACCGTTCCCCATATGTATCACGAATGGTCCACCACCCAAAGGACATCCAGACAACTGGCCTCACAACCACAGACCACGTGTAACCACGCCAGCCCAGGACCTCCACAATCGATTTATTCTCAAACCAGCCACCCGGACAGCTGATGAAACTGGGTTTGCACAATCAAAGAATTTCCGCACAAATGGTCAGAAACCATCTCAGGAAAGGTCATCTGCATGCTCATCGTCCTCATCAGGGTCTTGACCTGACTGCAGTTCGGTATCATAACCGACTTCAGTGGGCAAATGCTCACCTTCGAAGGCCACTGGCATGCTGGAGAAACGTGCTCTTCACGGATGAATCCCGTTTTCAACTGTACCGGGCAGGTGGCAGACAGCGTGTATGGTGTTGTGTGGGCGAGTGGTTTTCTGATGTCAATGTTGTGAATGGAGTGCCACATGGTGGCAGTGGGGTTAGGGTATGGGCAGGCATAAAGCTACGGACAACGAACTGAATTACATTTTATCGATGGCGATTTGAATGCACAGTGATACCGTGATGAGATCCCGATGCCTATTGTCGTGCCATTCATCTTCCGCAATCACCTCATGTTTCAGCACTGCCCCATGTCGTAAGGATCTGTACACAATTCCTGGAAGCTGAAAATGTCCCAGTTCTTCCATGGCCTGCATATTCACCAGACATGTCACCCATTGAGCATGCTTGCGATGCTCTGGATCGACGTGTACGATGGCGTGTTCAAGTTCCTCCAATATTCAGAAACTTCGCACCGCCATTGAAGAGAAGTGGGACAAAATTCTACAGGCTACAATCAACAGCCTGATCAACTCTATGCGAAGGAGATATGTCACGCTGCATGCGGCAAGTGGTGGTCACTAGGGCTGTTACGGTGACCGTATTACTGCCACACCGGCGGTCACAAGTCATGACGACAGTCAAATTCCACGTAACCTATTAGTCACGGTAATTAGGCTTCTCAACTCTGATGCTGCTGATGGTCATTAGCAGTCTACCGAACTTGCTAACTTCCTTGTATTCAGCACTCTATTGTGCCTATAATCACTCACATTAAATGTAATGCTAATGTAATCAAAAATCTAATGCAACATTTCTATAGACTATGCAATTGCGTGAGAAAATGGGGTGATGGCCTCTATTAAAAAGAGGAGGATCCCATCCCAGCTTTCAATAGGCTAGGCTAGGTCTAGTATATTTATTTCTTAACTTTATTTCTCAACTATTCATCACATTGCTTCTCTTTACCACAGGAGCATAGCTTACCTGGCTGGCATGAAGTCGCTCTGGATAAGAGCGTCTGCTAAATGACTTAAATGTAAATGTAAATGCATGAGAATTAATCACGGGAAAAGCGTCCTCCATTCACTATTTAAGTGCATATATGACATATATTTTATGAGACAGGTGCATGATAATGGTCCATTCTAAATCAAAACAAATTTCACACTTATATTATTTAGAATATGTAAAGACAAAATTAAATTAAGAATAGTCTGATGGGTGACATTATTAGCCTATCACTTGTGAATGATATAACTTGTGAATAATGCTACTCATATGTTTGGATAAGGTTTGTATCACAACTGAAGTTGCCAAATAACTACTTAAAATTAAGCACATTAATCCATTTTACAACAGGTGTAGAGCCTAACTGGCATACATACGCAGCGCGTAAGTTTCAAGATTTTCACCATAAAAATTATTTTAAAAAGCATTACATGCATAATCACATTTGCAGTCACTTTTGAGAATGTTTTTTTTCCCTGCAAATTGATTGCATTTTGGAACATTTGCCCGTAAGCCTAGTGCCGTGTGCTCATTGCTGCGCTTATAATGTGAAGAAATAGCCTAATAATTTATTTACATTTTTAGCTAAACGTTCTGATCTGCTGCGTCAGCCTCATTGCAATTAATTGTTTTTTTGATGATACTAGTCGTTGTATTAATTTGGGATCTATGACATCCCACAACTGTCCCAGACTATGTTTGGAATAATACGTATTGAGAAATCTGAGAAACCCATGTGAGTTAGAGGTGTTTCGGAGCACGCAGACGTGAGAAAGGATTTATAATTATTATATTCAGCCCAAGGGCACAACGGCCACTAGCCGCAACAGGCATGGATTTTTTTGGGGTGCATTATGGCCACACAAAGGGGATGCCGCTGGGAAATTCTAGGCATTATCAAGTGCTTGTCAAATTGTGAATCAGACTGATGAAGTGTGTACAGCTTGCGCAAAAAAACAAAGCAGAGCTCATGCCTTTTCATGCAACTTTTTTAAGGTCATCATTAGTCACCTCTTGCAGCCTTAATGTATAAAAAAATCCAAACATATAGCCCAATGTTTATTTCACAACTAAAGTTACATAAGGAACTCTAAATGACGCATATAGGAGGACCTGTTTCTTTAACCGCTTAACACAGAGTAGCCGTATGTGAGCACTCCCTCAAATCGTTTGGAGAAAATATCTTTTCTATTTTATTCAGCTCTGTTCAATTGTATTCTTCATACTATAAAATAATGCCATGGAATACTAAGTAAATCTTTTTGCTAAATGAACTAGTGTCGCCTGTAGCTAAAAAGCACGACCAGATCAGGCGCTAACAAGGACAACGCAGAGTGTGCTATTCTGTTCTTCTGAAATAGATTATCCAAAGGTCTGCATCAGTGTCTTGTAGGCTTTGCGTGGAAGCCAAGAGATGCTAAATGTGTTTGTTAATTAACGTTACGTTATCGTGAGACTGGCAATTATTTGCTTGACAATCACCAGCTGACAAAATGTCATGACCACCACAGCCTTCGTGGTCACACCAGATTCTGACTGGTTTTCTGATCCACGCCCCTACTTTTTTTTCACAGTCAGTTATCTGATGGTGACCAACAGATGCATATCTCTATTCCCAGTCATGTGAAATCCATAGATTAGGACCTAATTTATTTATGTCAATCGACTGATTTCCTTACATGAACTGTAAAATCAGTAAAAAAAAAAAAATGAAAATCTAGCATGTTGAGTTTAATATTTTTGTTCAGTGTAATATATTTATCTTGCATTGTTGATTTTCCTCAAAGCAATGGGAAGTTTGGTGCGTGCTTCCAGCCAGGCCTGTGTAAGCAGAGTGACCTGCTTGTCTATGCAGCAAGGCCTGGCCTCCGGCTGTGGCGGACGGATGTAAGTGGGCTTGTGGTGGACACACTGGTCCTCAAGCGTCTGTTCAACCAGGAGGTGCCACAGTTTGAGCTGTTTGCCAGGCCGGGCCCCACGGGGGGTTGTCGGCCCCATGAGAGGCAGCTGGGTGTGGTGTGCTGCTTCCTCAGTGAGGGCTGCGTCCTCAGCTGGAACGAATATAGTGTCTACGTGTTGGACTGCCTCAACCAGGTAAAGATGTCCTCAGGCAGGAATGGATACTTTTTTGTTGTTGAAATATTTTTGTATATATTTTTTTCATAACAAAAGGATAGACAAGCAGGAACATTTACATCATTCACTTAATACAAATTAATGGATACTTTACATGGATATCTGGATTAATAGATACATTAATACATGGATTTTAGCTGTCTTATGTATTTCCTCAACCAGGTAATCACTTTTGAATCACTTTTGTCACAAATCATATTTTGATAGAGAAAAAAGTAGTCAGATAGGTGAATTTAGCCTGTGAGAGTCTTTAAACCGGTGTCCTGTCAGGGTGTCATGTTATAGGTCTATCTCTGTAAACAAAAAAAAATGCTGCCTTTCTAGGTGATCATCGGTGCACTGGAGAGCTGTGGGGACATCATCTCTGTATCATGCACCGAAAATGAAATCTTCATCCTGAAAGGAGATCGGGACATTGTTCGCATCTCAAATGCTCCTGAGGACTTGGCTTCCAACAGTACGATGTCATACATAGTACATCGTCATGTCATAATATATCAGAAGCACTTTGTTAATTTCAAACCAACCATAGAGAGTTGAGGGAGAATCATGATCTCCAGCTAACACATTCTTTACTCCTAGACTTTAATATTGAATTATAGTATCTCTATAGTCATTCCGACATATATAACAATCTTCTGCTCTTAACTTTCTCCTGCCCAGTTTCTGAGTTGTCCTTCCGTCTGACCTCTCCCCTGACCACTCCTACCATCCTGCTCCCTCCAACCGGCTCCGTGGAGACAGTCCAGACTATCAGGACAATGGCCATCATCACAGAGCAGGGGGAGCGGGAGAGGCTGGTGGATGAGGAGGTGCTGGAGCAGGACCAGCTGAGTAACAGCCCCGAGGCGGGGAAGGCCGGAGCCCTGATGGAGAGGCCTGAGGTGGGGGAGCGACTAGACCACCAGAGTAGGGGCAGTGTAGGGGGCACCAGTGATTTTCATAGCCGCAGCAGTTCCATCACGTCCTGCGACAGCGTTCAGGGCATGATGCTCTCCACCAGCACCATGGAGCAGTCAGAGCTCTCCTCCAGCCAATACAGTGCCATCAACCAGGAGGACTTTCAGCATGAGCTGGTGGTCCAGGCCATCAAAGTCAAGAAGAAGGCCAAGAGGAGGAGGCAAGGCGAGTGGCAGTTATAGTGATTTAAGATCTAGTGTGTTATGCTGTAGTTGATCAAAAAATGTAAAAACAATTACTGCGAATTGCTTTTTTAACAGATTAAAAAACGAACAGCTTGTCTTATAATTACCTTTCTCTTACGATTCAAGCCACTAATGTTGAAACTTCTTGCTGCTATGTTCTCCCGCTCTCTCTTTTTCTCTCTACAGAAAGTGGAAACCGCATCAGTGAGCAGCACAACAGCTGGTCTGAGAGCATTTACAGTCAGGATGGAGGAGGGGGCAGCGACGGGGGGACCAGCACCTCTATCAGTGAGCCCCCCTCAGCTTCCGACCACACAAGTTTCCCGTGTAGCAGTCTGGACCTACAGAGCAGGAGCAGTGGATCCCCCGACCAGGAGGGCTCCATCAGTGAGGGCTCTCCAGAACTCACTGCCTCTGGATCTCAGAGCCAGGGTGGTGACCAGAGAGAGGACCCTCTGACTCAGACTCAACCCCCTGGGACTCAGCCTCCCTCCTGCCCCATGTCCCTGCCCTCCCAGTACATGGAGTGCCAGTCCTACTCAAAGAATGGCAACAGCCCCTCCATCACTAACAAAGAGGGGGAGGCTCCCACCCAACACATAGACCTATTACTGGAGTGCACCTTTGCCTGCATGCAGACCTCGAAGGAGCAAGACCCCATAGAGGAGCAGGAGGATGATCTCCTGAGTCCCCTCATTGGGATGGATGACTTGGACCAGGATGACCCCCACCACCAGCACTGTCTGCTGGATCTGGAGCCTCCAAGCTGTGTTGATCAGATGTGTTATTCCCTGGAGCCTGAGCAGTGCCCCTCTAGTGACGAGGAGGACATTTACGCTGTCCACGGAGTTCCGTACTCAGCATCCAGCGCCAGCCTGGGAGACAGACTCAATGCCCTCAACCTCCAGGGGTCCAACATCGGGCAGCAGGACCAAGACAAGACAGTAATAGTTATACTAGTGGTCACAGTTATATCACACACAACATGTGACATTGCATATTATACATTCCATTTCAATAGGATACCATGTGGTTAGAAATGTCGCATCAAAATGAAAAGCAACGGATCATTTGATTGTTATTAGTCATTTTATGGCACATTTATAACACACAAACCATTACTGTAGCATGCTGTGTCTGGTTTGAACCTTCTCTCCTCTCCTGTAGTTGGCAGAGAGCTGGATGGGCTACACAGGGCCAGGCTGTGGCATCCTCAACCTGGTTGTGACTGCCCAATACATCTGGTGTCTGGACTTTAAAGGAGGCCTGTACTGCAGTGCCCTCCCAGACAGGGGCCTGAGCTGGCAGAAGTTTGAGGACAATGTGCAGCAGGTGGCACTGTCACCTTCAGGTGATGAGGATGTCTGTAATATGGTCATTTAGCAGAAGCTTTTATTAATCTATTGTTAAATGCTTTTATTTCTAAATCTGCAATATGTAACCTTTTAGGCGACACGACCAAATTCACATAGAAATGTGAGTTATAGATATGTCATTATCATTAAAAGCAAGTCTAAGAAGTTGTAGATCTGTTCTATATGTACTTTCTTATGCTTCCCGTTCTTAAGTTGAATTTTTGCGACTTTGACTATCGGTTTTGAACACCAGCTGAAAATACAATATTTTGGGGTATTGAAAAGATGTTCCACTGCGGTTTAGATGGTACAATGATTATCTACACTATTTTTGCTTGTTTTATCATATAAACTGACATTAAGGGAACTATTCGAATTTAAGCAACCAGGAAATGGCGGGCCATTTCTGCATATTGTACCTTTAAGCTTTTATTGACCATTTATTCAGTGACTGGGTCTGTTAGGGTCTATAATGTGTATATATTGTGGAAGAGTTGAAAGGCACTGTAGTTGAGGGAGACGGACTGCACCAGCAACCACTATCATCGAGATAAATCTTTACTTTTTGGAGTTGGTTAGTTTGATTACCAAAATGACATCTTTGGATGTACACTACCATTCAAAAGTTTGGGGTCACTTTGAAATGTCCTTATTTTTAATTTGTGGGTTTGATTACAGGCTCAAAATGGCCAGAAACAAATAACTTTTTTCTGAAACTCATCAGTCTAATCTTGTTCTGAGAAATGAAGGCTATTACATTTGAGAAATTGCCAAGAAACTAAAGATCTCGTACAACGCTATGTGCTACTCCCTTCACAGGACGGTGAAACTGTCTTAACCACAATATAAAGAGGAGTGGGAGGCCTCTGTACAACTGAGCAAGAGGACAAGTACATTAGAGTGTCTAGTTTGAGAAACTGACAGCTTCATTAAATAGTTCCCCGCAAAACACCAGCCTCAACATCAACAGTAAAGAGGCGACTCCGGGATGCTGGCCTTCTATGCAGAGATCCTCTGTCCAGTTTCTGTGTTCTTTTGCCCATCTTAATCTTTTATTTTTATTGGCCAGTCTGAGATATGGATTTTTCTTTGCAACTCTGCCTAGAAGGCCAGCATCCCGGAGTCACCTCTTCACTGTTGACGTTGAGACTGGTGATTTGCGGGTTTAATAAGCTGCCAGTTGAGGACTTGTGAGTCGTCTGTTTCTCAAACTAGACACACTAATGTACTTGTCCTCTTGTACTTGTCCTCACACTAATGTACTTGTCCTCAGTTGTGCCCCGGGGCCTGACACTCCTCTTTCTATTCTGGTTAGAAACAGTTTAACTGTCCTGTGAAGGGAGTAGTACACAGCGTTGTACGAGATCTTTAGTTTCTTGGCAATTTCTTGAATGTAATAGCCTTCATTTCTCAGGATAAGATTAGACTGATGAGTTTCAGAAGACCAGATGAGTTCTTTGTTTCTGGCCATTTTGAGCCTGTAATCAAACCCACAAATTACATTAACAATGTCTACACTGTATTTCTGATCAATTTGATGTTATTTTAATGGACAACATTTTGTTTTGCTTTTCTTTCAAAAACAAGGACATTTCTAAGTGACTCCAAACATTTGAACGGTAGTGTATATATTAGTAGATGCATTAAAGTTTCATTTGAATTTAGGGTCCCTGCTATGGAAGGTGGAACAGAAGACCATGACAGCGTATGCATGTGGTAAAGTCACCATCAAAGGAAAGAGGCACTGGTACAAGGCCCTGGAGGATTCTGCCTTTGTGGCGCTTGGTGAAGACACAGCATGGATCATCCGAACCAGCGGGGACCTCTACATGCAGACAGGTAAGCTACTGGTGACTATTCAGTACTGTATGTCACTTTTACTCTCAATGGAGTATAGATGAACAGACCTGATTAGATAAAACACATTTAGAAATTAAGTTTCTTCAAGATTTTGATGGCACATTATTTGAATGCTTCTATAATGTAAGTATTGTTAATGTACTTTTTGCACAACTTGATTCACTCTATTTTAAACAAGACTTTGTGATTTTAGCCCCAGGTGGCCTCAGAGTATTAAGAATAGTATATCACAATCCTGTTTATTGGCAAAGTCTGAACTCTCAATTCAGCAAATCAGTTCCTGAGATGAACCATTCTCCATTAGATGGTGCTGTTCAGGCCCATAGTAAATAGTATCATCAGTCACTGGCTAAATCTTCTGAGGTAATCATAATTCTGTACCGATGGCATATTAAGGATCAAAATAATGAAGCCTAGTAAATCCAAAACATGCTTTTAGAAAGTAATATTTAACCTTTGGTGTTGTGATGGATTGTTAACACACTCGCTGGTCCTGCCCTACTGGTCATGACAAGTACTACATTAGTATACTATGGGTGGGTTTAATCCTGTTTGCTGATTGGTTAAAACCACATTCCAGCCGATGTCTATTCCACTAGTTACCACCAGCTAAAGCTATGATGTTAAAAACAGGTCAAATGAAACTAAATGCAGCTATTTTGCTATCTTTCCAGCTTCAGATTGAAGTGATTGTGTTAGCTGTGTTGTGGGCTAGCTCCTCAGAACAACAGTGTCCTGATGAGAAAGCACATTTTCTTTACCAGGCAAAATTGTGCATCATTAGATCAAATCAAATCACATTTATTTATATAGCCC
Source organism: Oncorhynchus gorbuscha (assembly GCF_021184085.1). NCBI lineage: Eukaryota > Metazoa > Chordata > Actinopteri > Salmoniformes > Salmonidae > Oncorhynchus > Oncorhynchus gorbuscha. The sequence goes on from NC_060182.1 coordinate 80,151,479, forward strand.
TTCGTACATCAGCTGATATCTCAAAGTGCTGTACCGAAACCCAGCCTAAAACCCCAAACAGCAAGCAATGCAGGTGTAGAAGCACAGTGGCTAGGAAAAACTCCCTAGAAAGGCCAAAACCTAGGAAGAAACCTAGAGAGGAACCAGGCTATGTGGGGTGGCCAGTCCTCTTCTGGCTGTGCCGGGTGGAGATTATAACAGAACATGGCCAAGATGTTCAAATGTTCATAAATGACCAGCATGGTCCAATAATAATAAGGCAGAACATTTACATTCATTACATTTACATTTAAGTCATTTAGCAGACGCTCTTATCCAGAGCGACTTACAAATTGGTGCATTCACCTTATGACATCCAGTGGAACAGTCACTTTACAATAGTGCACCTAAATCTTAAAGGGGGGGGGGGAGAGGGAATACTTATCCTATCCTAGGTATTCCTTAAAGAGGTGGGGTTTCAGGTGTCTCCGGAAGGTGGTGATTGACTCCGCTGTCCTGGCGTCGTGAGGGAGTTTGTTCCACCAGTTGAAACTGGATCAGCAGCACGGCCAGGTGGACTGGGGACAGCAAGGAGTCATCATGTCAGGTAGTCCTGAGGCATGGTCCTAGGGCTCAGGTCCTCCGAGAGAGAATTAGAGAGAGCACACTTAAATTCACACAGAACACCGAATAGGACAAGAGAAGTACTGCAGATATAACAAACTGACCCTAGCCCCCCGACACATAAACTACTGCAGCATAAATACTGGAGGCTGAGACAGGAGGGGTCAGGAGACACTGTGGCCCCATCCGAGGACACCCGCGGACAGGGCCAAACAGGAAGGATATAATAAGATACTTTGCTGCATTAGTAGATACTTTGCTGTTATTCTGTCTGCACTGTTTGACGTCACTGTAACTTAGCCGTTGTTGTCTAGCTAGCAAGCAAGGGATAAGAACATTGCCAGTCATTATGGCAATGGAACATTTAGATCGAACCACTGGGTTGCTCGCGTCCATAGATACAGAACAAAAAGACTGAACGACTGGGTCGCGTCTCTGGCAACAGAGCCAATGGAACGAGCGACCAGCCGGCTTGGGTAGCAACTTTAGATCTGTGTCGGGACTATGTCTCGTGGAAGAAGGAAATGGTATGAATAAATTAATCAAAATAACGTTTCTAATGAATGTTTGTCAATCATTATTTTTACATTCTGTTACATATAGACATTCCCGGCCCCTCACTAACTCACAAAAACAACAAATGCCTGAAACTTGACTGTGTGGTTGTGATCCCGTTCTGCAGGTTTGAGTGTGGACCGTCCGTGTGCACGAGCTGTGAAGGTGGACTGCCCATGTCCTATGGCCCAGATCGCAGCGCGTGGCGGGGTGGTGTGGGCCCTCAGCCAAGACAGGGCCGTCTTCTACAGAGATGGCGATGGCCTCAGCAGCTCCTGCTCTGAGGGGGAAATGTGGAAGTATGACAAAATCAGGTAGGACCTTTTCTGAAAAAGAGAACCTGCGTGTCGTAGGCCCCAGTAACAGTGATAGTGGAGTTAGCTCTGGTTGGTTCTTGTGACACCCCTGTGGGTTGTGGTGTGGTCATTTCAGATAATTGTAATTCAACTGTGATTCTTTCACCTTTTTTGAAAAGAGGAAGGAAGACGTGTGTCATAGAGACCTAGTAGCAGTGAACGTTTAGTTAGTATGACCGACCAGGGTTCAAATCCAGATCTCCAGCCCGCCACAGGACTGTGTTAACCTGCTGAGCTAAATCATCCTAGGCATTAGCTTGGGGAGCTAATGCAAGTCTTCAGGACTCAGGCAATGTTAGCTTTCTTTGCTGATCATTACATATTTGTGTGAATGTGTTTTTCCTCCTCCCAAAGTGAGAGTCAGGGTCTGGAGCCCATCTGTATAGCCCTGGGAGAGAGCAACACGCTTTGGGCTCTGGACACCAGCGGCAGTCTGTGGTTCAGGACTGGAGTCACTGCCAGGAAGCCCCAGGGGGAAGATGACCACTGGTGGCAGGTTGGTATCCTACAGACTGTGTTCAATGTTTTCCATACGTCGTCTATCTTGCACTATGATCATTTTTTAAGAGCATGTATTATTAAAGTCAAATTTAGGATGGTTTGCATTACAAACTTCACCCTGGGATGAGTATGGGTCTGGTGTCGACAGATATGGTCGCCTCGCTTCGAGTCCTTAGGAAACTATGCATAATTTATTAATATATTTTTTTAATGTATTATTTCTTACATTATTACCCCAGGAAATCTTAAGTCTTATTACATACAGCCGGGAAGAACTATTGGCTATAAGAGCGACGTCAATTTACCAACTTTACGACCAGGAATACGACTTTCCCAAAGCGGATCCTTTGTTCAGACCACAACCCAGGGCAACGTCGGCGCAGAAGAGACTGATGGAGCGGCCTCCTAGTCAGGCTCTGTAGGCGTGCAACACTGCCCCCCACTTCCGAATATACTACTCGCCCATGTCCAGTCTCTTGACAACAAGGTAGACGAAATTAGGACAAGGGTTGCCTTACAGAGAGACATCAGAGATTGCAAAATTCTCTGTTTCACCGAAACATGGCTCTCGGGAGACGTTGTCGAAATCGGTTCAGCCACTGGGCTTCTCCATGCATCGCGCCAACCGAGATAAACACCTCTCTGGGAAGAAGAACCCTAACCAGAAACCGTGGATGGGTGGCAGCATTCACGCAAAACTGAAAGTGTGAACCACCACATTTAACCATGGAAAGAGGACTGGCAATATGTCCAAATATTAACGGTGTAGTTATTCCCTCCGCAAGGCAATCAAACCTGTGAAATGCCGGTACAGGGACAAAGTGGAGTCGCAATTCAAGGGCTCAGACACAAGACGTATGTGGCAGATTCTACAGGAAATCACAGACTACAAAAAGATAACCAGCCACGTCACGGACACCGACGTCACGCTTCCACATAAACTAAAAACCTTCTTTGCCCGCATTGAGGATAATACAGTGCCACTGTCGTGACCCGCTAACAAGGTCTGCGGCCCCCCTCCTTCTCCATGGCCGACGTGAGACATTTAAACGTGTTAACCCTCGCAAGGCTGCTGACGGCATCCCTAGCTGTGTCCTCAGTAGACCAGCTGGCTGGTGTGTTTACGGACATATTAAATCTTTGAGAGACTAGTCAAGGATCATATCACCTCTACCTCACCTCTACCTTACCAGCCACCCTAGACCCACTTCAGTTTGCATACCGCCCCAACAGGTCCAAAGATGATGCTATCGCCATCACACTGCACAGTGCCCTATCCCACCAGGACAAGAGGAATACCTATGCAAGAATGCTGTTCATCAACAACAGCTAAGCATTCAACACCATAGTACCCTTCAAGCTCATCATTAAGCTGGAGGCCTTGGGTCTCAACCCCGCCCTGTGCAATTGGGTTCTGGACTTTCTGACGGGCCGTCTCCAGGGGGTGAAGGTAGGAAACAAAATCTCCACTTCGCTGACCCTCAACCCCACAGGGTGCATGCTCAGCCCCCTCCTCTTCTTCCTGTTCACCCATGACTGCATGGCCATGCACGCCTCCAACTCAGTCATAAAGTTTGCAGATGACACAACAGAGGTGGGCTTGATTACCAACAATGAAGAAACAGCCTACAGGGAGGTGTGGTGTCAGGAAAACAACCTCTCACTCAACGTCAACAAAACAGAGGAGATGATTGTGGACTACAGGAAACAGCAGAGGGAGCACCCCCCCTATCCACATCGAATGGACAGTAGTGGAAAAGGTGGGAAGCTTCAAGTTTCTCGGCATACACATCACAGACAAACTGAAATGGTCCACCCACACTGTTTCACAGTGTGGTGAAGAAAGTGCAACAGTGCCTCTTAAACCTCAGGAGGCTGATGGAATTTGGCTTGTCACTCAGAACCCTGACTAACTTTTACAGATGCTCAATCGAAAGCATCCTGTTGGGCTGTATCACCGTCTGGTACAGTAACTGCGCCACCTTCAACCGCAAGGTTTTCCAGAGGGTGGTGCGGTCTGCACAACGCATCACCGGGGGCCAACTACCTGCAGTCCAAGACACCAACAGCACCCTGATGTCACAGGAAGGCCAAAAAGATCATCAAGGACAACCACCACCTGAGCCACTGCCTGTTCACCCCATTACCATCCAGAAGGCGAGGTCAGTACAGGTGTATCAAAACTGGGACAGAGAGACCGAAAAACAGCTTTTTTTTCTCAAGGCCATCAGACCGCTAAACAGCAATCACTAACTCAGAGAGGCTGCTGCCTACATTGACACCCAATAAAGGGATCACACGTCACTTTAAACAATGCCACTAACATTGTTTACATATCTTACATTACTCGTCTCATATGTATATACTGTACCTTATACCATCTATTGCACCTTGCCTATGCCGCTCGGCCATCGCTCATCCACATATCTATATGTACATATTCTTATTCCATCCCTTTAGATTTTTGTGTATTAGATAGTTGTTGGGAAATTATTAGATTACTTGTTAGATATTACTGCACTGTCGGAACCAGAAGCACATGCTTTTCACTACACTCGCATTAACATCTATTAACCATGGCACAACTTCTAATGCTTATGCATTTCTGGCCTTTTGTTCCCTCCTCTTCCTCACCCACCCTCAGGTGAGCATCACAGACTATGTAGTGTTTGATCAGGGAAGTCTGTTCCAGACTCTGATCCAGGCCACTCAGAACATGGCCACAGCCACCAAGGCCCCGGTGGAGCGGGTTGCAGAGTGCCTCCGCATGGCCTTCCTGTCCCAGCAGTTCCAGTGCCAGCCCAGCCTGGTCTCCTCCAACACCAGCGGCGTCTGGATTGCATCCGGCAGGAACAACTTCCATGTCGCCAAGGGCAGCCTCAGCGGTATGAATTTATGAAACCTTTCCAAGCTAATGCCTAGGCTTTAGCTCAGTGGGTTAACACAGATGCTCAGCATGAAGAACTTTTGTTTTCTGCATTGGAATGCAATTTATGGAATGCACTTTCTGACATGACTACACAGAACTTAATCAGCTAAGCATTGCTTTATTGGCACCTTCTCTGTTTTAAGTCAGTGTGGTGGACAGGGACTTTTGTGTGAATACTGCAGTGTGTACAGTGTGACAGTGATGTGTTGTGATCCCACAGGTACATTCTGGCAGGGTGTGGTACCCAGAGGAACCGTCTCAGCCACCAAGTGGGCATTCGTCTATTCCTCGGCTGTACTCAGTAAAGAAGGTAATACACAAAACACAATATAGTAATACAAACATAACACGCACTACCCACCCTCCACCTGATGGCAACAACCCATCTCAAATACAGTGGGGAGAACAAGTATTTGATACACTGCCGATTTTGCAGGTTTTCCTACTTACAAAGCATGTAGAGGTCTGTCATTTTTATCATAGGTACACTTCAACTGTGAGAGACTGAATCTAAAACAAAAATCCAGAAAATCACATTGTATGATTTTTAAGTAATTCATTTGCATTTTATTGCATGACATAAGTATTTGATCACCTGCCAACCAGTTAGAATGCCGTCTCTCACAGACCTGTTAGTTTTTCTTTAAGAAGCCCTCCTGTTCTCCACTCACTACCTGTATTAACTGTACCTGTATTAACTGTACCTGTTTGAACTCGTTACCTGTATAAAAGACACATGTCCACACACTCAATCAAACAGACTTCAACCTCTCCACAATGGCCAAGACCAGGGAGCTGTGTAAGGACATCAGGGATAAAATTGTAGACCTGCACAGGGCTGGGATGGGCTACAGGACAATAGGCATGCAGTTTGGTTAGAAGGCAACAGCTGTTGGCGAAATTATTCGAAAATAGAAGAAGTTCAAGATGACGGTCAATCACCCTCGGTCTGGGGCTCCATGCAAGATCTCACCTCGGGGGGCATAAATGATCATGAGGAAGGTGAGGGATCAGCCCAGAACTACATGGCAGGACCTGGTCAATGACCTGAAGAGAGCTGGGACCACAGTCTCAAAGAAAACCATTAGTAACACACTATGGCATCATTGATTAAAATCCTGCAGCACATGCAAGGTCACCCTGCTCAAGCCAGCTCATTTCCAGGCCCGTCTGAAGTTTGCCAATGACCATCTGGATGATCCAGACGAGGAATGGGAGAAGGTCTGATGAGACAAAAATAGAGCTTTTTGGTTTAAAATCCACTTGCCGTGTTTGGAGAAAGAAGAAGGATGAGTACAACCCCAAGAACACCATCCCAGCCGTGAAGCATGGAGGTGGAGACATCTTTCTTTGGGGATGCTTTTCTGCAAAGTTGGACAGGACGACTGCACCGTATTGAGGGGAGGATGGATGGGGCCATGTATCGCGAGATCTTGGCCAACAACCTCCTTCCCTCAGTAAGAGCATTGAAGATGGGTCGTGGCTGGGTCTTCCAGCATTACAACGACCCGAAGCACACAGCCAGGGCAACTAAGGAGTGGCTCCGTAAGAAGCATCTCAAGGTCCTGGAGTGGCCTAGCCAGTCACCAGACCTGAACCCAATAGAAAATCTTTGGAGGGAGCTGAAAGTCCGTATTGCCCAGCGACAGCCCCGAATCCTGAAGGATCTGGAGAAGGTCTGTATGGAGGAGTGGGCCAAAATCCCTGCTGTAGTGTGTGCAAACCTGGTCAAGAACTACAGGAAACGTATGATCTCTGTAATTGCAAACAAAGGTTTCTGTACCAAATATTAAGTTCTGCTTTTCTGATGTATCAAATACTTATGTCATGCAATAAAATGCAAATGAATTACTTAAAAATCATACAATGTGATTTTCTGGATTTTTGTTTTAGATTCCGTCTTTCTATGACCTATGATAAAAATTACAGACCTACCTAAGTAGGAAAACCTGCAAAATCGGCAGTGTATCAAATACTTGTTCTCCTCACTGTATATTAACAGAAATAAGGAAGACCACATTTACATTCCATACTGTCCCCTGTTGTGTAGTGACATCTGTTATCTGTGTCTCTCTGAGTAGTGACATCTGTGTCTGTGTCTGTTGTACATCACCAATATGTGACTGACTGTCTCTGTGTCTCTGCAGGGAGCTTCCTGTGGCTGGGCCAGAGCAGGAAAGACCTGTTCTGTGTTTGGGACCAGGATGGTCAGATGCACCCCACCACAGTCCAACTGCCCCAGGACACAGAGATGGTCCAGCTCTCTGCCTGCCGCGATGCCCTGTGGGGATTGGACCAACATGGCCGCGTCCACATCCGCACCCTCTCCATTAGCTGCCCCACCGGCATGCACTGGAACCTACTGGACCTCAGCCAGCTCGGTAAGGCCACCCTCTTCACATTTAGAAATAACACTGGGCAGATGACAAGCTAGGGTAGCTAAGTATAGACTAGATGGCTCTGCTAGATGCTCAATGCAGAAATCATTTTGTTTGGCGCATTGGTGATTGTGTTCCCTCACAGGGAGGTTGAGTGCAGTAGTTCTGTGGTGTTTCCTCTGTTTTGTGGGAAAACAAAATGTTTGCCACATTTCATTATACTGCAGTAACTCATTAATTTGGTCTGCAGATATTAAAGGAACAGTTAGTTGTGTATATATTGGCAATAGGCGTTATTTTTTATAGCCATTACATAACTGATCAGGCTAGGACATCTGTTCCTAGTCTCACGTGCTTATCTAGTACATGTTGTATCTAGCACATGTTGTATGTCTAGTCTGTCAAATGTCAGCCTGTCTTTTGGTGTCAGCTGCATGTAGCTGCATACTTTCACACGGCCATCTTAGTGTCCCCACCAGCTCAGGTTGTGTCCCCCGGTCGGCTACGATTCTGACGCCTCCTAGCTGCCGACCGTCTGACTCTGACCTAATTCACGTCTCTATAGACCCTTTTCCTGTACACGACATACTGACGTCACACACAGATTCACGCCACTCTTGGTGGCAGTAAGAAAGCCATTGTCATCTGCACACATTCAACAAACAAACATTATATTAAGCAGGACATTCATACAAGCCTTAAAATCCAACTATAATCCAAATGTAGTGTGAAATGCACCCGTAATAAGCAACATGTATAGAGAGGCTTTTTTTGCTGGCCTTCTGTAAGATCTTCCCCTTGTTCTGCCACCAACTTGTGCACATCGGCCTCTTGCGTCAATGTTTGTAAACACAGAACGGGGTCTATATGCGGTTGTCTTTCTAGTCCTAGTCACATCCTTTGGCAATGCAGGGAGAGAAATAAACGAGCACACCTGAAGCAGAGGATCTGGACTTTAAAGGTAAGAGCCAGGTAGGTAGAAAGACTGTCTTACAACAGTGTATGAAGACCCGTTTTGTCCTCCTCTTGATTGGCTGCGGACACAGGTTCTACAGGCGGGTGTCAGATATCACTCGCTTCCCCACTTTTCTGTTGGAGGTGTTTATTTTCTTGGTATTGGCAGCTGGTACTTACATAAGACTTGTTTTGTATTAAGGTCCTCCTTGAGCAAGGTGTTAAAGTTCAGGCTAGGTATGGAAATGATCAAGTCAAGGGTACAATCACTGAGACTGACCTGTCAATACTCCATGCTGAAGGAATGTCAGATAAGTTCACCAAAGAAAAAGACCTAATCTGCTTTTAGGTTGAAGTGTTGTTTATATGGCCTTTAGTTTGTTTGCACCACATCTCAAGCAGTAAGCTGACATGTCTGCAGAGAACACATGATCCTAAACAGATATTGGACCGATGTGTTACTCTCATTTGGCAGACGCCTAATCTTTAACAACTCAGTCCCTACTAGGCTTGATAATATTGAGTATCAGTGATATTTGACATTGACAATAAATGGTTGAGATATTGTGATGTGCAAGACGATACTATATTTGAACTTTACAAATCAAAAGGGTGCAGTTTTATTAGTTATGCTGTATCAATGTTCATAGTCTAATGAATTATCTATTTTTATGTATTTATTTATGAGAAGGCAACTATAAGGTCACAAATTAGCACAAAAATTGCACAGTCTGGAATGATTTACTACTCATTAACAGCGCAAAACGATATCGGATACCAGTGATATTTGGAAGTAGCATTACCTTGGAATAGGTCTACCCAAATTTTGCCCAACCAACCCTAGTCCCAACCCTCCATTCTTAGAGTTCAGTGTTAGCTTACTTTCCATGGATTTGAAATGATCTAATAGCACATAGGTTTCTACCCATGGCTAGATCCACCAGGGTCTTGGTAGAAGCTTCAGTATTTGTTGAAGAGGTTCAGGTTGTATATGTTCTGCTGCTGGAAAGTGGCGGTTGCAAATAGACGGCCATGTGACGACAGCAGACAGCTGTAGCCAGGTCCTATTGGGCTCTGTGCATCACGATGTAACATGAGCGGGGAAGGAGCTGAGAGTACACTCACTTTTAGCCCTGTTCTGTTAGTGTCATTGACCACATGATCTAAGTCTCCATACTAGAGCGCTGCACAGGGACATAGTGTTTGACACATTTCACAGTTCATTATAGTTCATGAAGGGTAGTTTAGAAAGTGATGCCATAATGACATTTGCAAGTGTAGCTTCTTTTACGTAAGATGTTCATTGGGTGTAGAACATTTTTTATTATTTTTATTATAAAAGGTTGATTTCCATTTTATAGAGGTCGGAGTTGAAAGGGTGATGGCCAAGGTTATGAATGTCTATAAAACATTAGTCCTTGACCTGAGCTTTGAAGACCACTCTGAGCAGCCAAGCATAGAAGCTGCAACACCATATACACTATTCAGAAAGATACAAAGACATGTTTAGGCCTTGCCCCGAGACATGGCTGAACACCATGTGTCTTTAGTCTTGACTCAGGGAACGTTTAGGACTAATCTTTTCTTAGAATGTATTCTGCCCAGAAGTTCCAAGAGTATTTCTATAGTTTATCAATGATTAACATATGAGGTCTTCCTGGGTTATCTGTATTTGGAAAGGTGGACATCCCGATCTTCTGACAGGCTGGTTAAGTATGATATTAGCACGGGTTATGATGGTTAAAGAAGTCCCAGCAGATATGACAGCTACCTATCTACAGTTTAGAAGTTGCCCCCTGCCCCAGTCTCTCCCCACACAGACCTTTGTTACAGAATGTCAAATAGCTTAATCAAATAGTGATAATGTGATACATGGAAAGAGCAATGACTCTCCTCTGGAAGGGTTGTCCATTAACCATTCCACAAAATAACTAAAGACAAGCAACATTGATGCCTCTGTCTCCATAGCCTACTTCACAAATTAATTCACTTAATTTGAGTCCGCAACCTTACCTGAAGATGGAAATACAATGTTTTTAAGGGATGAAGCAATTTTATGTTCAGTTTAAATAATTTGGCTTGTTTGCCTTGGTTAAAACCCCTTGGCCTTCACCCAGTACCCTTCCCTGAACTTAGTCACTTGCCGGCTATTACCCGGTTACTCAACCCTGCACCTTAGAGGCTGTTGTCCTATGTACTGGTCACTTTAATAATGGAACACTGGTCACTTTAATATTGTTTACATACTGTATTCTAGTCAAGGCCATCCTATTAAACTATTGCTAGACATATACTATCCTATCCTACCTATTCTACCGATATGCTACATATTCTAACCACATACTGTCCATAATGTCTATACATCCCATCACATATACACAGTTGAAGTCGGAAGTTTACATACACCTTAACCAAATACATTTAAACTCAGTTTTTCACAATTCCTGACATTTAATCATAGTAAAAATCCCCTGTCTTAGGTCAGTTAGGATCACCACTTTATTTTAAGAATGTGAAATGTTAGAATAATAGTAGAGAGAATTATTTATTTCAGCTTATTTCTTTCATCACATTGCCTTAAACAATTTAAACTTGGGTCAAACATTTCGGGTAGCCTTCCACAAGCTTCCCACAATAAGTTGTGTGAATTTTGGCCCATTCCCCCTGACAGAGCTGATGTAACGGAGTCAGGTTTTTGCGTCTCCTTGCTCGCACATGCTTTTTCAGTTCTGCCCTCACATTTTCTATAGGATTGAGGTCAGGGCTTTATGATGGCCACTCCAATACCTTGACTTTGTTGTCCTTAAGCCATTTTGCCACAACTTTGGAAGTATGCTTGGGGTTATTGTCCATTTGGAAGACCCGTTTGCGTCCAAGCTTTAACTTCCAGACTAATGTTGCTTCAATATATCCACATAACTTTCGTTCCTTATGACGCCATCTATATTGTGAAGTGCACCAGTCCCTCCTGCAGCAAAGCACCCCCACAACATCATGCTTCCACCCCTGTGCTTCACAGTTGGGATGGTGTTCTTCGGCTTGCAAGCGTCCCCCTTTTTCCTCCAAACATAATGGTCATTATGGCCAAACAGTTCTATTTTTGTTTCATCAGACCAGAGGACATTTCTCCAAAAGTACGATCTTTGTCCCCATGTGCAGTTGCAAACCGTAGTCTGGCTTTTTTATGGCGGTTTTGGAGCAGTGGCTTCTTCCTTTCTGAGCGGCCTTTCAGGTTTTGTCGATATAGGACTTGTTTTACTGTGCATATAGATACTTTTGTACCTGTTTCCTCCAGCATCTTCACAAGGTCCTTTGCTGCTGTTCTGGGATTGATTTGCACATTTCGCACCATAGTATGTTCATCTCTAGGAGACAGAATGCATCTCCTTCCTGAGCGGTACGACGGCTGCGTGGTCCCTTAGTGTTTGTACTTGTGTACTATTGTTTGTACAAATGAACGTGGTACCATCAGGCTTTTGGAAATGGCTCCCAAGGATGAACCAGACTTGTGGGGGTCTACAATTTTTTTCTGAGTTCTTGGCTGATTTAATTTGATTTTCCCATGATGTCAAGCAAAGAGGCACTGGGTTTGAAGGTAGGCCTTGAAATACATCCACAGGTACAATTGACTCAAATGATGTAAATTAGCTTCTAAAGCCATGACATAATTTCATGGAGTTTCCAAGCTGTTTAAGGCACAGTCAACTTCTGACCCACTGGAATTGTGATACAGTGAATTATAAGTGTGTAAATAATCTGTCTGTAAACAATTGTTGGAAAAATGATTTGTGTCATGCACAAAGTAGATGTCCAAACCGACTTGCCAAAACTATAGTTTGTTAACAAGACATTTGTGGAGTGGTTGAAAAACAACTTTTAATGACTCCAACCTAAGTGTATGTAGACTATATACACACACACAGTACCAGTCAAAAGTTTGGACACACCTACTCATTCAAGGGTTTTTATTTTTACTCTTTTCTACAGTTTAGAATAATAGTGAAGACAGCAAAACTATGAAATAACCTGTAGCACTCACGTCTTTAGCCATGAAATGCTTTGAAAGGCTGGTCATGGCTCACATCAACACCATTATCCCAGAAACCCTAGACCCACTCAATTTGTATACGGCACCAACAGATCTACAGAAGATGCACTCCCTATTGCACTCCACACTGCCCTTTCCCACCTGGACATAAAGAACACCTACGTGAGAATGCTATTCATTGACTACAGCTCAGCGTTCAACACCGTAGTACCCTCAGCTCATCAATAAGCTAAGGACCCTGGGACTAAACACCTCCCTCTACAAATAGATCCTAGACTTCCTGGTGGTAAGGGTAGGTAACACATCCGCCACACTGATCCTCAACACGGGGGGCCCTCAGGGGTGCGTGCTAAGTCCCCTCCTGTACTCCCTGTTCACTCATGGCTGCATGGCCAGGCACGACTCCAACACCATCATTAAGTTTGCCGATGACACAACAGTGGTAGGTGATACAGTGATGAGACAGCCTATAGGGAGGATGTCAGAGACCTGACTGTGGTGCCAGGACAACAACCTCTCCCTCAATGTGATCAAGACAAAGGAGATGCATGTGGACTTCAGGAAAAGGACGACCGAGCACGCCCCCATTCTCATCGACAAGGGCTGTAGTGGAGCAGATTGAGAGCTTCAAGTTCCTTGATGTCCACATCACTCCCATTTCAGATAACTCTTTCAAGTGTTTGCATCATCAACATGCCTCCTCCTGTTCTAAGCGATGTGTTGAGATTAAAAGGACTGCCCAACAGATGTCATCAATATGATTGTATATCATAGAGGAGCATCAAGGTTAGTATGACAATTTAATAAACCAGTTAAATTAGTCAACTTCCTTCCCCAGAGGTGTCTGTGAGGACATCCAGACGTGTTGACCTCTTCTCTGTGTTGCCTGCCTATGTTCATATTCTCTTTGCAACATCACATGCCCTATTAAGTTTGCGAAAGGTAAATCATATCACGCTTCTCCACTGGCTGTTTTATGCAAATGTGAGCTATTGAAAATTATTGGTAAGAGAGAAACCCGGTTTGTGAGTTTATTTACAGAGGAAAAATAGACCAAGGAACGAGTTTCAGCAGTTATTCTGCTTGGCTGTGCTCTAAGAATGGTCCAGTGACAGGTCTTGACCTATGCATTTGTCACATACATTTCAAGGCCTGCAATGGCAGCGCAATGTACTTCATTCACTGAATGTTTAAAGACGTAGCCTGGTCATTGTTTGTTTAGAGGTCGCTCATCCCAATAGTCAGATTCTGTAATCTGTGCGAGATTACTGTGACATAATAGTGTTTTGTCACATGGGTTTAGTGTGCTGTGTTGTGCTTCAATAAGCAATAGCCATGGCTGTGGTTGCTGTGTTAGGCTGCTTACTAAACAATAGTAATAGAGACTTGTACAAACACTCTATATTACTCCCAGTTAAAATTAGCCTATTATCAAAGCCGGTTACAACATTATGTAAAATATCTCTGCTATTATTAGATGTCTGAACCAATGTTTTTGCACAGTAGTGCCTTCTTCAGCTTCTTGGAAGTCTTTCTTCATGACATTGAAGAACTGACTTTGGTTTGCTTTGTCTTGCAGATCAGGTAAGGCTGGTCAGCGTATCGTGTGGCAGTCAGAACGTGTGGGCGTGTGATGGCTATGGGATGGTCTATTTCCGCGTTGGGACACAACCCCTCAACCCCAGCATGATGCTTCCTGCCTGGATCTGTATTGAACCACCAGAGCAGGTAAAGCCAATCTAACCACAGTGCATAGTTTATATGGGTCTTTCTATGAACTAGGGCACCAGTGAGCATTTATTTGATTGGACAACTGTTTGGAGCTTTTACAAAGTCATTAATAAATAAATCAAATGTATGTGAATGCATTAAGATATAAAGGAGGAACATGCATATATTCAATATAATTCATAAATTGAATTAGAACATGTTTAAACCCTTTCTCATGCTTAGTCTTCACAGATATGGCAAAAATCACGTAACATAAAACACTACCTTTCTTTCCTTACATTTCTGATATTTTTTGTTATATAGTAAGCTCTTAACAATCGAATTACACTTTCACCCTGATCCTGTGAAATTCCTGGATATTTCGGTCTTTTTTTTTGTATGGAGATCTCGGAAGTGTACTGTAACCTGGTATCATTTCGTATCTCTATGTTATGGTGTGAAAACAGTTTATGGGCACACATATCCAAAATGATGTATGTGATTGCAAAATCCAATGCTTCAAACAGAAAGAGTAACTTTAATATGATTAATACAGCAAAAATTGATACTGTAATTAACAGAGTTCTTCAGTAATTACATAATAGTTATTTGATGCACGTTTGCTATCTCACTGTTTAGTTACATGGGGACATTATCATGCAACATCAGCTGATTCAGGAAAGGATTTTCTGAATGACAGTCAAGTGGTAAAGAGCTTGTGTGATACTGCATGTGATTTAACAACTGCCAAGGTGCGGGAATTAATGTTTATTTCAAGGATTGACAGAACATTTTTGTGTCTATGTTGTTATGGTGGTCAATATAATTAGCCTAATTCTTGGACAACATTTAATCAAGATACCTGAGTTAAGATTACGGTCCATGTACATTTTGATCTCTTGTTTTCGATAGTTAAATGGAGCAATCGGGAATGTGAAAACGGCTATTTATTCGTTTTTGAATGGAAATCAAAATAAAAATGTATATTTTTTGCTTATAAACCTCAAAAACAACTTGCTATTTTGATGTTCAAATCTGGTTGGAGTTTAATGTAGAATGCCTGGTCAAGTGCACAGCCAACACTTTATGTCCTTTCAAAGTAGGTCACCCTTCTACCTTCTGTGTATCAATTCATTCATTGATTAATAGCTGCCCATACCGTGCCACAATGGCAAGATAAAGTAAGATTTCTCCGTTCCTGCATACGATTTAGTGTGTATTGACTTATTAATGAACTGATGTTACTGTAAATGGTTAGCGTACTGATATATCCTAGCTAACCATTGATTATCTTATTAAATGATGCTATGGGGCCAAAACAACAGTATCTGTTGCTAGACTAGAGATATGCCCCTAGCTATAGTTAGTCTTTGGTTGCACATCTAACTAGCTGGAATGAAGCAAGGGTGTAAATATATCCTATCACTGTTTAAAGCTGGTCTCCAGCTACCCAGACCTGTCTGATCAGCCTGGTAGGGTGCTGTGCATGTGTCCAGCTTACACCTGTGCAAATCTGTATGCATAATAATGGAATTAAACATCCAACCAATGCCTCAGGAGTTGTGCTGTAGATCCACCATACACGCAGAGGGTTGTGTGGGGTTCTGTCCAGAAACAACCCCTAGCCCCAGAGAATTGACAGGTGTAAGCTATACCATCAAAATTCCACCAAGCCTATCGAAGGGTAAGTGGAGCTCTCACTATGTCACCACCCATCAATCCCTCAGATCTCCACAAGTGTCTAGACTCTGGGCAGTAGGGGCTATGGGTTGTTTCTGGACAGGCCATGGGTGTTATGGTAGCTCAGTCAGTCTGGCACTGTCAAAAAAATGTAATAACTGTCAAATACTTGAGAGAGTGTGAGAGGTGAGTGATGCAACATTTATTTTTATTTTTTATTTTTTATTGAACATTTATTTAACTGGGCAAGTCAGTTAAGAATAAATTATTATTTACAATGACGACCTACTCGTGCCAAACCCGGATGATGCTGGGCCAATTGTGCACCGCCCTATGGGACTCCCAATCACGGCCGGTTGTGATACAGCCTGGAATCGAACCAGGGTCTGTAGTGATGCCTCTAGCTCTGAGATGCAGTGCATTAGACCACTGTGCCACTCATGTTAGAGAGTGATGGGTGAGGGATGTGTCCTCTGTTCCTCACCTTCCTCTCAAAGCACATTGGGGTAGAGGAAGGAAGGTTCTTCCTCTTAGGCTTCAATGCACTTTCAAGGAGAGACAAGAAGTGGAGGGGATAAGGATAGAGGAAGCAAGAATGCGATGTCTAGTTTTCACACACTTCTTGAAGAGTTTACTAATTATAATGATTTAATTATTGGTTATTATTATTGTCAATTATGTTGTTTACAGAACCCACTGTATTATATTATTACATTGACTATTAGAAAATAGAGATGCTGTTGATCTTTTTCATTCTAATGGAAGGTTAAGCATGGCTATAAATGATAGAAGTTCACTAAAGCACAAAAAGACCTGGCTACTAGGCATGACAAAAAAACATGCAGTATCAATGTTAGATGTGACATTTGAATTACATGTAGATGTTTTGTTGTTGCTAGGAGTTATGGTCTCATTGTGCATTTTATACACTCATATTCCTTTTACATGTGAAGCTGCAAGAAAATCATATTTAAATGTATATCAAACCATTTTGAAGTGTTGACCCTGATGTCACAAATTGGCCCCTTTTTATTTATAGAAAGACCAATATGATTGCCTAAATTGTACATCTGCCTGCATTTGATTAATACAGTGATGGTTGCTTATGTATTTTATGTTTAAGTCAATCCTCATATCTTCAGACTGTTAAAGAAAATTGTCTTAGCATTTTACTATAGATATTGATGATAAAGTCATTCTGGAGACATACCAGACAAAAATATTTGACCCTCACACTGAGTTTATAGTTCAGCCCATGATATCTCCTGTTGTGCTGTGTTGTTGACACCGTCATGGTTTTCTGCTCCATCAGCCACTAGGAGTGCATTTTATTAGAATCCACACCAGTCCCAACGACAGCATGCTGTGGGCCATGGACAACAGAGGGAATGTACATGTCCGCACTGGAATCACAGACGAGATGCCTATCGGCACAGACTGGGAACACATTCCAGGTGATTGACCTGAAGATTGACCAACTAGTCAGACATCCAACGATAATTAATAACACCTTTGTCCGACTCCAAAGAATATGTCATCTACATATTCATAAGTGGAAGATCAGACACCCATTCATAAAACCTTTGTCCAAAGACTAGATCATAATTTTTCCTTTCATTTATCCAAATTATTCCCAGGCTTGCAAGCCAGTCAGCTGGTGCTGAGTGTGAAGACTGTTTGGGTGCGCTGCCCCAACGGGGAGGTGGCGAGGCGCTATGGTATCACTGACAAGAACCCAGCAGGGGACTACTGGAAGAAGATACCAGGCCTGCTCAACTGGCTGACAGGTGAGTGATGAGGGAGGGAGGGAGAGAGAGGTGAGTGATGAGGGAGAGAGAGGTGAGTGATGAGGGAGAGAGAGGTGAGTGATGAGGGAGAGAGAGGTGAGTGATGAGGGAGAGAGAGGTGAGTGATGAGGGAGAGAGAGGTGAGTGATGAGGGAGAGAGAGGTGAGTGATGAGGGAGAGAGAGGTGAGTGATGAGGGAGAGAGAGGTGAGTGATGAGGGAGAGAGAGGTGAGTGATGAGGCTGAGTGAGTAATGAGTCACCACCATCCATAGCATGACTAGACCCAGCCTCTGCTACACCACCATCCATGACTTGACTAGACCCAGCCTTATCTACACCACCATCCATAACTTGACTAGACCCAGCCTCTGCTACACCACCATCCATAGCATGACTAGACCCAGCATCTGCTACACCACCATCCATAACTTGACTAGACCCAGCCTTATCTACACCACCATCCATAACTTGACTAGACCCAGCCTTATCTACACCACCATCCATAGCATGACTAGACCCAGCCTCATCTACACCACCATCTCTAGACTGATTAGACCCAGCCTTATCTACACCACCATCCATAACTTGACTAGACCCAGCCTAATCTACACCACCATCCATAACTTGACTAGACCCAGCCTCTGCTACACCACCATCCATAGCATGACTAGACCCAGCATCTGCTACACCACCATCCATAACTTGACTAGACCCAGCCTTATCTACACCACCATCCATAACTTGACTAGACCCAGCCTTATCTACACCACCATCCATAGCATGACTAGACCCAGCCTCATCTACACCACCATCTCTAGACTGATTAGACCCAGCCTTATCTACACCACCATCCATAACTTGACTAGACCCAGCCTTATCTACACCACCATCCATAACTTGACTAGACCCAGCCTTATCTACACCACCATCCATAACTTGACTAGACCCAGCCTTATCTACACCACCATCCATAACTTGACTAGACCCAGCCTTATCTACACCACCATCCATAACTTGACTAGACCCAGCCTCTGCTACACCACCATCCATAGCATGACTAGACCCAGCATCTGCTACACCACCATCCATAACTTGACTAGACCCAGCCTTATCTACACCACCATCCATAACTTGACTAGACCCAGCCTTATCTACACCACCATCCATAGCATGACTAGACCCAGCCTCATCTACACCACCATCTCTAGACTGATTAGACCCAGCCTTATCTACACCACCATCCATAACTTGACTAGACCCAGCCTTATCTACACCACCATCCATAACTTGACTAGACCCAGCCTCTGCTACACCACCATCCATAGCATGACTAGACCCAGCATCTGCTACACCACCATCCATAACTTGACTAGACCCAGCCTTATCTACACCACCATCCATAACTTGACTAGACCCAGCCTTATCTACACCACCATCCATAGCATGACTAGACCCAGCCTCATCTACACCACCATCTCTAGACTGATTAGACCCAGCCTTATCTACACCACCATCCATAACTTGACTAGACCCAGCCTTATCTACACCACCATCCATAACTTGACTAGACCCAGCCTTATCTACACCACCATCCATAACTTGACTAGACCCAGCCTTATCTACACCACCATCCATAACTTGACTAGACCCAGCCTTATCTACACCACCATCCATAACTTGACTAGACCCAGCCTTATCTACACCACCATCCATAACTTGACTAGACCCAGCCTTATCTACACCACCATCCATAACTTGACTAGACCCAGCCTTATCTACACCACCATCCATAACTTGACTAGACCCAGCCTTATCTACACCACCATCCATAGCATGACTAGACCCAGCCTCATCTACACCACCATCTCTAGACTGATTAGACCCAGCCTTATCTACACCACCATCCATAGCATGATTAGACCCAGCCTCATCTACACCACCATCTCTAGACTGATTAGACCCAGCCTTATCTACACCACCATCCATAGCATGATTAGACCCAGCCTCATCTACACCACCATCTCTAGACTGATTAGACCCAGCCTTATCTACACCACCATCCATAGCATGATTAGACCCAGCCTCATCTACACCACCATCTCTAGACTGATTAGACCCAGCCTCAGCTACAAAAAAAAGAAGGCGAAATTGGCACCAACACACACCCCTTATGAATATTCCACTAGCAATTAGCCTACCAACCAAATTTTCATGAACACAACCACAGCTTCATTCTAGAAGCGTGAGAGCGAGAGAGAGAGAGCGCGAGAGAGCGCGCCAGAGGTGTGAGAGAGCCAGAGCTGAGTGAGTGAGGGAGAGAGCGCCAGAGGTGAGTGAGTGGGTGAGTGAGAGAGAGCGCGCCAGAGGTGGGTGGGTGAGTGAGAGAGAGCGCGCCAGAGGTGGGTGGGTGGGTGAGTGAGAGAGAGCGCGCCAGAGGTGGGTGGGTGGGTGAGTGAGAGAGAGCGCGCCACAGGTGGGTGGGTGAGTGAGAGCGCGCCAGAGGTGGGTGGGTGGGTGAGGGAGAGAGAGATGGAGAGGGAGCGAGCGCGAGAAACAGAGTGCGAGAGAGCCAGAGCGAGAGAGAGTGAGAGAGAGCACTTCAGAGGTGAGAGAGCCAGAGGTGAGTGAGTGAGGGAGAGCTCGCCAGAGGCGAGTGAGTGAGGGAGAGCTCGCCAGAGGCGAGTGAGTGAGGGAGAGCTCGCCAGAGGCGAGTGAGTGAGGGAGAGCTCGCCAGAGGCGAGTGAGTGAGGGAGAGCTCGCCAGAGGCGAGTGAGTGAGGGAGAGCTCGCCAGAGGCGAGTGAGTGAGGGAGAGCTCGCCAGAGGCGAGTGAGTGAGGGAGAGCTCGCCAGAGGCGAGTGAGTGAGGGAGAGCTCGCCAGAGGCGAGTGAGTGAGGGAGAGCTCGCCAGAGGCGAGTGAGTGAGGGAGAGCTCGCCAGAGGCGAGTGAGTGAGGAGAGCTCGCCAGAGGCGAGTGAGTGAGGAGCTCGCCAGAGGCGAGTGAGTGAGGAGCGCTCGCCAGAGGCGAGTGAGTGAGGAGCGCTCGCCAGAGGCGAGTGAGTGAGGAGCGCTCGCCAGAGGCGAGTGAGTGAGGAGCGCTCGCCAGGCGAGTGAGTGAGGGAGCGCTCGCCAGAGGCGAGTGAGTGAGGGAGCGCTCGCCAGAGGCGAGTGAGTGAGGGAGCGCTCGCCAGAGGCGAGTGAGTGAGGGAGCGCTCGCCAGAGGCGAGGGAGCGCTCGCCAGAGGCGAGGGAGTGAGTGAGGGAGAGCATGCCAGAGGGAGAGCGCGCCAGAGGGGAGGGAGGGAGGGTTAATGAATGGCTTGCTCTTCCATTGTGCACATTTGAGATCTACTACATTGTAGTCACAATACTGATCTACAAGTCATCCCAAATAACTCCTTGTTAGGGGATCAACATTTGAAAATTGTGTGCCTCTGCTTCGCCTTGCTCAAACTGATCACCTCCAACATGCTGATTGTCCCACAGTGACACCCATGGACGAGCTGTGGGCTGTGAGTGTGTCTGGAGGTCTGAGGCACCGGCTCACCGAGACCCTGGTGCACAACACCATCAATTCCCATGTCAACACAGGCTCCCTGAGAGGAGAGGACCTGGAGGAGGAGTGGGAGGTCATCTAAAGAAGACTGAAATTGTGTTATATTCCCTATATAGTGCACTACATTTGACTAGGGACCATAGTGCATAGGGCTCTGGTCATGTCGTGGACTATGAAGGGAATAGGGTACTATTTCTCACGTTTCTCCCCAACTGAAACAACCACTCTTTATTAATATTCACTTTCACTACTGAAATGGGCTGCATTGCATTTATTGGTGGGCACTTTACCTACTGTATGTCTTTTTTAATGTTATCATCCTATGTACATAATAGATTCTAAGGCAACTGCTAGGTGCTTATGAATCAGTACGGATTGCACAATGGCTCTGTGGACAGACAGGATGGGATAAATGGTGTTACCAAGGGAACGGGGTGTCTCGCAGACCACCTCATGCTGTGTACAACCAGTGTTTACTTTTAACCTAACCCAACCAATCCCTATTGAATTTAATTTAAGGAATGAATTGTTATATTAGTTTAAAAAAAGTAATTATTGGTGACATATTAGGAAGGCAATATTCTTCTTCATTTTAGTTAGTTTGCACTTTAATTGAAGTGGGAAGGTAACTGCACTCCCAGTACACAGCACTAGTCAAGACTTGCTACCCTGAGACCATACACAGCATTAGTCTAGACTTTATACCCTAAGACAGTCTGTCGTTTTCTTAGAAAACATCCTCTCCCAAAGGAACTTACTGTAGCTCTTGTATTGTTTTTTACATATCGATTTATTCCGATGAATATTGTACGTACCACAACACACTTAGAACCTTCCAATAGGGTATCTTCAATTAAATATTTAGATCTGTCATAACTCTAGTCCAGTTGAACCACTATCACAGGAGTTATATAGGGCCATGGTCTTTGAATTATGTTTTCATGTTGTTTTAAAGGAAACTACGATGGTAGTATGAAGGAGATCCATTTAATTTTTTTACTGTTTATAATAACACAGATGGAACGTGACTGTAAGTACTTGAATGGAGAAATGTATCATGTTAGTCACAGTGCAAGGGTACCACATAAGTGTAGGTGCTTACTGTGCACATATTGATTGATGCTTCCTTCTTTACTGTGGAATACTGTGCTCACTAAGGAAGGGATATTCGCAGGAGTTTGTTCTGGGAGATTTATAACACGTGTATTTTGTATAACTACCAGAAAGGGAAACGAACCAAATAATTTATTCTGTCTTAATACAGCTACTGAATAATTAAGGGAATCATGCATTTAATGGTATCATATTGTTGCTTCTGAATACTGTACTCTAGTGCTATTTAATCCTTAGGGGTTTGCCAGTTCAATTCAGATTGACAAAGTCCGGGCCAGAAGTAGTGCACAATATAGATGAATAGGGTGCCATTTGAGATGTAAAATCAGATTTAATGACAATGTTTTACACTAGACAGGAAAACCCAAAGATCGAGTTGAAGTATCACCTCTGTGAGTGTCTATATGGGATACACAGCACTGCAAGTCCACTGAATCCTGTTGTATGAATCCATGCCTCTCCTCAGTATGAATGAACTTCCTTAATAAAGGTGTTTACAGAGACTCTGCCTGATGGTGCTGTATGACCACCATAAATATAGCAGTGTTTCTCAACTCCATAGAACTGCACATTTTTACTCTAGCCCATCACTAACACAGTGCTGATCTGAAACAAAATTGTGGGGGCCTAGGACAAGACTGGAGCTGAGAATGTTTTCCTTCTGACCATGAGCAGTGCAATCATCAGCAGAGAAAACAACCATGAATGTGTGCAAAAAGCACATTCAAACCATTGTGCCATGTTATGGGTGATACCATGCTGTGAAACGTTCATAGTTTTGGACCTAGTCTATTGTTTCTGTAGGTCTGTAACACAACACTTCTCAGTTGCCTGTGTAGTTTCTATAGTAATAACGTTCTCTGCCATGCTTTACTCCACAACCGCCAGATAATGGCCAAGTATATTTACATTTAACATTTACATTTAAGTCATTTAGCAGACGCTCTTATCCAGATATTCTGGTTGAAAGAAAACTGCAACAGGTTCTCTTGTGTACACAACTCTTATTTACATTGCAACATTATTCAAGTCCAGATGTGTATTCTATAGTGCATTGTTTTTAAACATCAAAATGAAATAACCTTTTGAGTTGTTGTTCCTATTTACAAAGCTGCATACTGCATTTTATTCACGCTATTAAATCGTTCACACCATAGCCAAAAATAAACCTGTCGAGTAGTTTCATCTGGTATACTGGTGTAGCCTGAAGTCCAGTGGTTTCAGAAAGTCTGGCAGAGAGTCCAACTGTTTAACAGGTTTAGACTGGGTCATCGTATGCATAGCCTGAACAAAGAGAGAGGGAGGAGATAGTTCTAAAAGCCACTGGAACGCCTGCTCTCCAATAAGACTCTGCCACAGCCCTGGATTCTTCTGCAACTGTCCCTTCATTTGAAAATTGAATTTTGGCATGAAGAGAATGAGGTAACCAAGGCAGACGTGCTTGCTACGCATGTCAGGCTCGCCCTGACGTATCTGATTTAGGAGACAGTCCAAGGGGCTGTTCCCATCTCGGTCTGTGACATAAGGACATGCACCGTGTCCTAGTAACAGAATCAAACACTCAGGGCGCACCAGTTCGCACGCCAGATGCAATGCGTATTTGCCTCCTTGCATGTGAAAACATCCACGGGTGTTCAAGTAGCTCTGGCGCTCACTATCAGAGAAGTCTTTTAGGGAGTCCATGACCATTTTCAGGATAGTAATACGATTATAGCGAACAGCTACTGTGAGATGCGGTGTTGCTGATGCTTGGCAGCAGCAGAAGCTTTGACTGGGCATCTCCAGTACACCAACAGAGTATCTGTTGAGGAGGAATTTGGCGTATTGTTGATGGTCGTGAACAAGTGCATACAGAAAAGCCTCGGGTGGAGTAAAAGAGCATGCCCGCCCTTCTTCCCAATGAAACACTTCCATAGTCCGCATGTCCTCGAGCACCCATACTGGTAACACGTCCCGCACTGCTTGGTAGAAGGCAAAGGAGGTTCTTTGGCACTGTTTCTCTGATTTATAATCGCCCCGGCTGTCAAACACACCTAGATCGTAAGGCATTGCTACTGTGTTCGGCAGATTCCTTTAATTTCTGAATATACCTTTTTTTGCAAGGTATAGCCTAGCACCTCTGTGCCAGCTCTGTTTAACATCAACACAGGATGTCAGATGTGATTTAGAAGAAAACAGTTATAAATATATAAAATAATCAATAGCTGAATTTAGGGAACTTGCATAACACACGGCAAAAAGTTTTTCAAATCAAAATGAAAGCCTATAGCAAACGGCTCTTCTGTCTCGCTGCTCTTGGAGTCTGTGTTCAGTATGTTTCGGCTGTTATTGACTTGCTTCAAACCTTCTTCAGACTCCATCCGCACTTTATATACTCTTGCTGGTGGCAATAGGCAATAGTGGAACTCCTTCACGACTGCCCTCGTTGGTCGCTGACTGCGTCAACAAATATCCCCATTGGCTGTTTGATGACGACTCCAAGGTGAGATTAAATGTGACGTCCTAAATTCCAAGTGCCGTTAATTTTAAAGTATGTGTTTAGTGCGCCATGGAGCGATTTGTTTGGGCAACGCGCTATCGCCCCCCTATCGAATGTCCCCAGTGCATACAGAACCGTCCGGTTGTGGTTCAGGAGTGCATTATGTAATTGAGCGTCTGGTGCAACGCGCCACCTCGGGTTTCATAATTTCAAGGAATTTACATTTGGTTTAGATCGTGTTGTGTCGTCGGGATTAGGTTACACCTATCGACTGTAGACCTATTAAACAAGATATACCACATCAATAACATGGACTACAGGTCTCGACATGCAACAATATAGGTATTTGAAAGTGTTTTTTAAACGATGACATTCAAATTAACCTCAAATTGTGTAACAGCTTGTAGGTTCGTGCAAAAGTCAAATGTATGTGTTATATAAAGTATTAGTTTTAGTAGCTTCAGTTTAGGACAGACAATTATAGGCGTATTTTCGATAGTCCACCACGCCATCTGCCTGGTGAATACGTGTAATTACATGTCATAAATAACCTTGAATTGACAAAGTAGCATATGATCATCTTCACCTTCATCACCCATTTAAATACATTTGAAAACATACAGCTTACAATATGTCCACACATCATGGTATGATCAAATCTGACCTGTTGACATTATTTATTATGAGTCATGCAGAAGTGTAAATGCAATTTAAAATGGGTTATGAAGTGGGAAATCAGTGTAAAATTGGTTCTGAATCAGCTAATTAAAATGTGTAGTGAAATAAAACATATATTATTATAGTATCCTTTCTGTTACTGGCCCAATGCTGTAGCCACTATGCTACCTTTAGCCCATACTGGTGTGGAGTTGTATGGGCTTCAACTGTTCTCCATGTTCTACTTGAGCATGGTTTTGAGTAATAGCAAACAGGCACAGTGATGTTCCATAGTCATAAACCCCAACCCTACTAACATGACATTATGGCATGGGTAATCTGTGTAGCCTATGTAATGAGAAATTGAAGATCACTAAAGATAATATTTAGATTTACTGTATAGATGTGAGCATGACTGCTGCAGCTAGATAGGGCTGGGCTATACTGTATAAAATAGGCCACGTTAAAGTTCAGAAGAAGCATGATGAATGAGTTTTTGATTAAATTAATGTTAAGTGGAGAATGAAATACATCACAATCTGTTATCACCACATCTGTGTGGGAATAACAATGGAAAAAGCATAAGAGCAGAGGAAAAAAACACATGTATCTTATTCATGTATCTGCACAGATACAGTGCCTTCCAGAAGTACTTGGCCAGTGAAGTAAAAAAAAAAAGAAGAGAAATTAATATCAGGTAAAAAAATAGCCTATAGAAAGTATTTCCTATACCTATCGGAGGACCCCCATTTAGCAAGATATGAGTCTAGCTCAAGCAGGCTATTGAGCTCCCCAAATATTGTTTGACTTCCCTGGCGAGATATTTTTGGAGGTCATAGTTTGCAACTGCATTGCCACATTGCTATGAATACATGCACATACTATTTTAGAGTACCCTTTTCAAGGAGACCAGAAGTAGCTTGATTGTGACAATGTGAATGCAAGACATTGCTCCTTTATAGGGCTTCTGAGGATGGGGACCAGGGGCTCATGACAGATTGAGGTTAATGAGCTAATATAGGTTTAATTTGGTCTCTGGCATATAAACAAAAACGAAAATAAATGCAGTCCTTTAAAATAAAATAAAAGGACTGAAATTCATATGATTTGATTAATTTATTCACTGTTTTCAGTGAGATTATTTTAAATAGCCTTGGATTTTTATTAATGCCATAAATTGGCTGTATTTGCAGAACTAATTTAGTTTAGTTGCGTAAATTCCCAATTAAATAATCACTTAATCAATCGTAGCCTCTAGTTTCCAGGTAAGAAGAGAATTGGTCCTCATCATTAGTTTGAGCGGTCTCTCTTCAGGGCAACGCTTGAAAAATTCGGAGTTCCATTTGATGCAGTCGTGCACTTTATCACGACCCCGTGGAGTGTGAACTAGCAACCGACCTACCTGGCAAGATTCTCGACACCTCTTAGTAACGACTATAATGGACAAAAGTAGCCAGCTCACTAGTCAAAGTCTATAGAATATAGTCGACAAATGCTGGTGTTAAAGCCACGTAGCTATGCTAATGTATTTCAAAAATCAAGCTTGCTAGTTGCAACCGCAACTTTTATCCAAGTAGTAGCAAGCTAGCAGTGAAGCACCCCTCGCTAACTTGGGTATTTCTTGCTAGCTAGCTTTCTGGGTGGTTGGTTAATATTCAAGAGAGCCACACAACAGCTTTTTGGTCACCCGTCATATTTTTTGGAGCAAGCTAACTATATGAACTAATTTAATAATAAAGCAGTCTTTAGCTGATTAGTTGACCAATTTAACCAGTTGGACATCATAGTTTCGTCCAGCTAGCCAGCAGCTTAGCTAGCCAACTCGCTAACGTTACTTTGTTCGCTAGCTAGCAAACTAGCAAGGTGCTGCTGACGATAGCCAGACAGTAGCTAGCCGAAATTCAAAGAGTTCAGTTGCTCTTTCTCCATTTAAAAAATGCCTGCAATGATGGAAAAGAGTGGCTCAGACATGTCTGGGAAAAGAAGGGGTAGGAATGCAGTGAATAATCCAAACAAAAGTTTTTCTACAAATGGAAATGGCAACAATTCATGGGAAGAAGGAAGTTCGGGCTGTTCCAGTGATGATGAGCATGGTAGGTCAACACGACAGTGGTAGCCTCGGTCACACTAAACTACTTCATACAATTGTACACTAATTCAAAATGTTAATCCTGTGTTTATTTAATGTTCAGGTATTGGTGGTATGAGAGTTGGGACTCAGTATCAAGCTCTTGTGCCAGACTATGATCCAGGTGAGTCATTTTACCGTTAAGACAGTCGTAAAGCTAGAACACGTTACCAGACGTGATAGCCTCGAACAATTCCTGGCTGTAGATTCCACGAACCTTTACTAACCTATTCCACGAATCTTGACTAAACTGGCTTGTTAATGCTAATCTTGATTCTTCTGACATTCCAACTCCTGTACATGGCTACATTTTGTTTAATGTTTGAATGGATTTAACAACACAACTCAAATCACTGATGTTAAAATATATCCAATATATTTCAGCATTTTTAGCTGCTGAATTAAAACATTTTTGAGATGAGATGGCTAATTTAAAAAGTGTATTTTACACCAGTCATAACTAGGCCCTAATTGTTGGGTGAGCGACCATTATTATTTATTGAGAGAGAGAAATATTGTTTAGATATGATTGCAACCCATCAAAGAATGAAGCATTATGAAATTGATTGTAGCTGCTTTTACTTTGATTGTAAGTCCTGACTGCTCACGGTCCATATTTGTTTTAAATTGTATAAATTATCTCTCTGTGAGATAATTGATTGGCTTGTGATGCCAATTTCACCAGTTTAATTTTTTTAAAGATAAAGGCAGAGTAGTTTAAGAGTAATGAAGTCACTGGTAATCATTTAATCCCATTATTCCCCTATGTCAGAGATTGCCAAAGTGGCCGAGGAGAGGGACAACTTGGGCATGCGGGTGTGGATCCCCAGTCGGAACCTGGCCGAAGCTAAATGTAAGGAACATTCAAGCCATATTCTCATTATATACTAAATGTAAAATAGTTGCTTTTACAAATCTGAAGTTTTACCTGAAGCAAAATATTAACTTAATGATTTAACTACAATAATAGCAGAAATGGGTAGATGAGTGTTATTCCAGTCTTGTTTCTCTTTCTGTCTCTCTCTCTGTGTGTGTGCCCTTGACTTTTTCCACATTTTGGATTTGGCTTTTTCAGCCACACTCATTTCTGACAGGCATTTAAAATTTAGCACACAGCCATGCAATCTCTGGCAGCAGAATGGCCTTACTGAATAGCTCAGTGACTTAATTTGGCACTGTCATAGGATGCCACCTTTCCAACAAGTCAGTTCCTCAAATTTCTGCCCTGCTAGAGATGCCCCGGTCAACTGTAAGTGCTGTTAAGTGGAAACGTCTAGGACTTACAACTGCTCAGCCGCAAAGTGGTAGGCCACACACAGAATGGGACAGCCTTTCCTGTTTCACCATGACAATGCCCCTGTGCACAATCCGAGGACCATAAAGAAATGGTTTGTTGAGATGGGTGTGGAAGAACTTGACTGACTTGCACAGAGCCCTGACCTTAACCCCATCGGACACCTTTGGGATGAATTGGAATGCCGACTGCGAGCCTGGCCTAATCGCCCGACCTCACTAATGCTCTTGTGGCTGAATGGATGCAAATCCAGCAACAATGTTCCAAAATCTAGTGGAAAGCCTTCCCAGAAGAGTGGAGTCTGCAAAGGGGGGACCAACTCCACATTAATGCCCATGATTTTGCAATGAGATGTTAAATGAGCCGGTGTCCACATACCTTTGGTCATGTAGTGTATGTTAAGCTTAAATAAGTTCAGGATGCAAAATTTGGTTAAGAAGCCACAGTTACATGGACTGTGTGCAATACATAGTGTTTAACATGATTCTTGATTGACTACCTATTATATGTACCACACACATACAATTATCTGTAAGGGCCCTCAGTCGAGCAGTGAGTTTCGAACACAGATTCAACCATCTTTGCTGGCCATTGCAGAACACCTGCAGGAAATCACGCAGAGAACGAGCCGTATGGCTGGTGGCATTTTCATGCTGGAGGGTCATGTCACGATGAGCCTGCAGGAAGGGTACCACATGAGGGAGGAGGATGTCTTCCCTGTAACGCACAGAGTTGAGATTGCCTGCAATGACAACAAGCTCAGTCCGATGATGCTGTGACACATGGCCCCAGACCATAACGGATCCTCCACCCCCAAATCGATCCCGCTCCAGAGTACAGGCCTTGGTGTAACGCTAATTCCTTCGACGATAAACGGGAATCTGACCATCACCCCTGGTGAGACAAAATCGTGACTCGTGAGTGAAGAGCACTTTTTGCCAGTCCTGTCTGGTCCAGTGACGGTGGGTTTGTGCCCATAGGTGACGTTGTTGACGGTGATGTCTGGTGAGGACCTGCCTTACAACAGGCCTACAAGCCCTCAGTCCAGCCTCTCTGAGCCTATTGTGGACAGTCTGAGCACTGATGGAGGGATTGTGCTTTCCTGGTGTAACTCGGGGCAGTTGTTGTTGCCATCCTGTACCTGTCCAGCAGGTGTGATGTTCGGATGTACCGATGCTGTGCAGGTGTTACACGTGGTCTGCCACTGTGAGGACGATCAGCTGTCTGTGCTGTCTCCCCATAATCACAAAGTGAAAACAAGTTTTTAGAAATGTTTGCAAAGTTATAAAAAAACAAATACCTTTTTATATAAGTATTCAGACCCTTTTGCTATGTGACTTGAAATTGAGTAGGTGCATCCTGTTTCCATTGATCATCCTTGAGATGTTTCTACAACATGATTGGAGTCCACCTGATGTAAATTCAATTGTTTGTACATGATTGGGAAAGACACCTGTTTATATAAGGTCCCACGGTTGACAGTGCATGTCAACACAAAAAGAACAAGCCATGAGGTCAAAGGAATTGTCTGTAGAGCACTGAGCCTTGATTGTGTCGAGGCAAAGATCTGGGGAAGGGTGCCAAAAAATGTCTGCAACATTGGTCTCCAAGAACACAGTGCCCTCCATAATTCTTAAATGGAAGAAGTTTGTAAGCTCCAGATTTCCTCTGTGGAGATGGGAGAACCTTCCAGAAGGACAACCATCTCTGCAGCACTCCACCAATCAGACCTTTATGGTAGAGTGGCCAGACTGAATCCACTCCTCAGTAAAAGGCTCATGACAGCCTGTTTGGAGTTTGTCAAAAGGCACCTAAAGTACTCTGACCATGAGAAACAAGATTGAACTCTTTGGCCTGAATGCCAAGTGTCATGACTGGAAGAAACCTGGCACCGTCCCTACGGTGATGCATGGTGGTGGCAGCATCATGCTGCGTGAATGTTTTTCAGTTGCAGGGACTTGACTTGTCAGGATTGACGGAACGATGAACAGCGCAAAGTACAGAGAGATCGTTGATGAAAACCTGCTCAGGACCTCAGACTAGGGTGAAGGTTCACCTTCCAGCTGGACAACAACCCTAAGCATACAGCCAAGAAAATGCTTCAGGACAACTCTGAATGTCCTTGAGTGGCCAAGCCACAGCCTGGACTTGATCCCGATCAAACATCTCTGGAAAGACCTGAAAATAGCTGTGCAGCGACTCTCCCTATCCAACCTGGCAGAGCATGAGAGGATCTGCAGAGAAGAATGGGTGACACTCCCCAAATACAGGTGTGCCAAGCTTGTAGCTTCATACCCAAAAATACTTGTCAGTAATCGCTGCCAGAGCTGCTTCAACAAAGTACTGAGCAAAAATTCTGAATACGTATGTAAATGTGATATTTATTTGATACATTTGCTAACATTTCTAAACCTGTTTTTGCTTTGTCAATTATGGGGTATTGTTTGTAGATTGATGGGGGAGGGGAACAATTTTTAATAAATTTTAAACTTTCTGAATGCACTGTATTCCCCGTGGGGACGACGTCGTTGATGCACTTATTAATGAAGCCGGTAACTGATGTGGTTAACAATGCTATCGGTAAAGTCCCGGAACATATTCCAGTCTGTGCTAGCGAAACAGTCCTGTAGCTTTTAGCACCAGCTTCATTGGACCACTTCTCTATTTTAGTTTTTGCTTGTAAGCAGCAATCAGGAGGATAGTTATGGTCAGATTTTCAAATGGAGGGAGAGCTTTGTGCACGTGTCTGTGTGTGGAATAAAGGTGAACTCAATTTCTTTTTGCCTGTAGTTGCACAGGTGGCATGCTGATAGAACTTAGATAAAACGTATTTCAATTCTCCTGCATTAACCAGCTACTAGGAGCGCCACATGCGTGAGCATTTTTTTGTGTGTATGGCCCTTTACAGCTTGTTGAGTGCAGTCTTAGTGCCAGCATCGGTTTGTGGTGGTAAAAAGACAGAAACTCTCTTGGTGAATCTTATAGTCTACAGCTTATCATAAGGGGCAGCAGGGTAGCCTAGTGGTTAGAGCGTTGGACTAGTAACCGGAAGGTTGCAAGTTCAAATCCCCGAGCTGACAACGTACAAATCTGTCCTGAACAGGCAGTTAACCCACTGTTCTTAGGCCGTCATCGAAAATAAGAATTGGTTCTTAACTTACTTGCCTAGTTAAATAAAGGTAAAAATAAAATACGGTATTCTAACTCAGGTGAGTAGAACCTCAAGACTACCCTAGTATTAGGTTGCGCACCAGCTGTTTACAAAGAGACACTCCCTCCCCTGAGCATTCCCAAAACTGCCGGTCGGTCCTGCTAGATTAAAAAAAATATCCACATCCTTGTTCAACCATGACTCTTGGAAAAATAGGTTATTACAGTTTTTTTTAGATCATGTTGATAGGATCATCTCTAACGGAGCCTGTCCAGTTTATTCTCCAGTGATAGAACAGAGGGTAGGCGGTTTATCCACTCGCAGATGTAGTCCCTTCAGGTATCCCGCACGTCTGTCTCTATAGTGCCGCCACCGCCTCCTTCTCAGAGGGAGTCTGGGATTTGGGTCTTGTATAATCAATATGTTCTCCACCTCTGACTCATTTGAAGTAGAAGTCCTCACCCAAATCGAGGTTAGTGATAGCTGTTCTGATGTCCAGAAGCTCTTTTCAGTCATGGGAAATGATGGTGGAAACATGAAACCAACCCCAATTTTAATTTTTTTTTTTTTTTATCCACAGTTTTTAAAAAATATGCAAAATAGCACAATTGATCAGGAGCTTTCTAACTCTGCATTGTTGGCAAAATAAGCATTTCATGGTAAAGTCTACACCTGTTGTATTTCTCACATGCGCCAAATACATCTTAATTTGATTTTTCATTTTATTTGAGCCCGTAAAACGGCTGCCAAAAAACCCACATTTGAATATCCCTTTGAGCTTGGTGAAGTTATTAATTACATATTGGATGGTGTACTGCATCAATATACTCAATCACTACAAAGATACAGGCATCCTTCTGAACTGTTGCTAGAGAAGAAGAAATACGCTCAGGGATTTTACTATGAGGCCAATGGTGACTTTAAAACAGATAGGAAACTTGAGGATGGAGCAACAACATTGTAGTTACTCCACAATACTAACCTAATTGAAAGAGTAAAAAGAACTGTGCCTGTAAATGAGAAAGTATTACGAAACATGCATCCTGTTTGCAATAAGGTACTAAAGTAATACTGCAAAAAATGTCCTGAATACAAAGTGTTCAGGGGCAAATCCAATATTACATGTTACTGAGTACCACTCTCCATATTTCCAAGCATAGCTGTGGCTGCATCATTTTATGGGTATGCTTGTTACCCCCAAAATAAATAAATGGAATGGAACTAAGCACAGGCAAAATTCTAGAGGAAAGCATGGTTCAGTCTGCTTTCCACCAGACACTAGGAAATGCATGAACCTTTTTAGCAGGACAGTAACCTGAAACACAAGGCCAAATCTTTAATGGAGTTGCTTACCAAGAAGACAGTTACTCTTCCTGAATGGCTGAGTTAGATTTTCAAGTAGATTTTAAGTCAAAACTCTATGGCAAGCTTGAATTTAAAAAAAAAATAATAATACTAATAATGTGCAAATGTTGCACATTCCAGGTGTGGAAAGCTTTTAGAAACTTACCCAGAAAGACTCACAGCTAGAATCGCTGCTTCCACAAAGTATTGACTCTGTGTGAATACTTTTATTTAAATTAGATTTCTGTATTTGCAATAATGTATAAAACATGTTTTAACTTTGTCATTAGAGGGTGTTGTGTGTAGACGGGTGAGAAAATAAATGCATGTCATCCCTTTTTAATTCAGGCTGTAACAAAACGCAATGTGGAATAAGTCAATGGGGTATAGTATATACTTATTGAAGGCACTAAATACCATTTTTATTTTTTTTTTTTACAGTGGATGAATACATTGCAATTACCAAAGAGAAGCATGGGTACAACATGGAGCAGGCACTGGGGATGCTTTTCTGGCACAAGCACAACATTGAGAAGTCTCTGGCAGATTTGCCCAACTTCACACCTTTCCCAGATGAGTGGTCAGTGGAGGACAAGGTCCTGTTTGAACAGGGTTTTAGCTTCCACGGAAAAACTTTCCACCGTATACAGCAGATGGTGAGAGACTAAACATTTTTTTTATTTTTATTTTTTTTAAAAATCTGTTTAAAACCAAATACTTCATTGACAAACATTGTAACACATAGTTGACCATGGCACATGAGACACTAAATACTAATTTGGGGTGCCCATTGTGTGATGTCTCTAAACAACAAATCATGTAGAAAAAAAATGTTTTCCTTGATTGATAAAGTCTTCTTGTGCTAGTTGCCTGACAAGTCCATTGCCAGCTTAGTTAGATTTTACTACTCTTGGAAGAAGACACGGAGCAAAACCAGTGTCATGGATCGCCATGCACGCAAGCAGAAGAGGGGACGAGAAGAGAGGTATGAAAAGTGTGTGCTTTTGTTTAAAATGCATGAACCACATTCTCTCTTCCTTTTAAAAACTTAAATTGGTTAGAAAAACATATTGTAATCTTGGAAAGTGAGGCCAAGAATACATTTTTCTATGTATAAATATTTTGCTTTGTCTTTTTAGTGAGAATGAGGCTGAGGAGACCAATGGTAACACTCCAAGGGATGTAGTGTACGAACCAAATAAGGACGAGAAGAAAGAGGTGGGTCTGTTCAGAGGCTCTTGTAACTTAATATACAAAATAGATGCTGTTTTATTGAACCAACTAACATGTAGATTTTCTGTTTCAGCTGGGTGCTGCACCTGAGAAACAGGAGATAAAACCAGTACCAGTGGTACAGAGGGTAGCTTCTAAATATTTTCATTACCATTTGAATAGAAACATACATAATTCATGTTAAATTCTCCCTCGTTTTGATACTTTGGCCATTTTAACCCAAATGTATTCCTTTACGTCTAGCCGAATACTAGTATGGCAGAGAAACTGACCCAAGTCAAGAAAGAACCCCAGGGTCCTCCAGGGAAGAACCAGCATCGTGCTAAAAAGAAGCCTCCTAAAGGAATGCACCTGAGCCAGGGAGACGTAGCTGCTATGTCCACCAGCCCCCCTGCTGCAGTCGGTGTGCTGAGGCAAATCGACATGGAGCTGGTTGCCATCAAACGGCAGGTTAGTGTTATTCTTAACATCAATACATTAATCTTCTCTGTGCTAGGATTTTCTTCTCTGAGAGTAAGTTTTGCGTCAATCATGTATCGATCTTAATGGGAGATTTGTGTGAAAATTAAGAACAGGACCTAAAGTATCTTCAGTATTGTCCTGTGTCCGGGTGAGAGATGAGTTAACCTAGAAATGTTTCCTGAATGAGTTCTATCCCTTTTCTAGATCCAGAGCATCAAACAGAATAACAGTGCTCTGAAGGACAAGCTTGACATAGGAGTGGACCACTTCAGAGTACCTGAGGTAAAGCTATTGCTTACCTAGAGTTCTGACCATCTAATTTGGTCTCTTTCTCCATAGAATGAATGTTACTCTTGTGGCTTGTAACCAGCGGTTGGAACAAAAATGATTTTCCAATCGTTCCGTTCTGAACAGAAACATTTTTTGTTTTGCTGAAGTTCTGAACAGACTTGAACTAAAAATCAATATCTATAGTTCCTTTTTAAACATTTGGCTCCATATTTTACATTTTTTCACTAATCAGTGTGGATAGAGCAGCTTACTATGAGCGACTGAAATTTTGCGAGTAGGGAAAGAGCGAGAGATGAAGATGGCTTGATGCCCTGGGCATCTTGTTATGACATACATTATCTGAATTAAGATCCACAGAATTATACCTATGGAGGAGCGGTTTCTATGAACAAGCTTGAATGTCTTTGAACTTCTGAGATTTGCCTTAACATTGTACCAGAGCTAGCTAACAAGCTTGTGAATGCAGAGTGGCACCAGAATTTTAATTAAAAACACGCCTTACCATTTTGTAGTTAAAAAGACGTGAACTGAAGAAAAATAAACGCAACATTTTACTGAGTTACAGTTCATGTAATGACTGGGAATAAAGATAAACATCTGTCACAGATACCCTAAAATAAGTGCTGGGGCGTGAATCAGACAACCAGTCAGTATCGGTTGTGACCTCCATTTGCCTCATGTAGTACGACATATCTCTTTCGCATAGAGTTGATTAGGCTGTTGATTGTGGCCTGTGGAATGTTATCCCACTCTTCAATGGCTGTGCGAAGTTGCTGGATTGTGGCGGAAACTGGAACATACTGTCGTACACATTGATCCAGAGCATCGCCAACATGCTCAATGGATGACACGTCTGAGTATGCAGGCCATGGAAGAACTGGGACATTTTCAGCTTCCAGGAATTGTGTACAGATCCTTGTGACATGTAGCTGTGCGTTATCATGCTGAAACATGAGGTGACGGCGGTGGCTGAATGGCACGACAATGGGCCTCAAACTCTTCCCAGTATCTCTGAGCATTCAAATTGCCATTGATAAAATGCAATTGTGTTTGTCCGTAGATTATGTCTGCCCATACTATAACCCTACCGCCACCACGGGGAACTCTGTTCACGGAGTTGACATCAGCAAACCGCTCGCCCACACAATGCCATACACGCTGTCTGCCACCTGCCCGGTTCAGTTGAAACCGGTATTCATCTGTGAAGAGCACACCTCTCCAGCATGCCAGTGGCAATCGAAGGTGAGATTTGCCCAATGAAGTCGGTTAGGACGCCAAACTGCAGTCAGGTCAAGTCCCTGGTGAGGATGAGGAGCACACAGATCTTCCCTGAGATGGTTTCTGACAGTTTGTGCAGAAATACTTCAATGTGCAAACCCACCGTTTCATGAGATATCCGGGTGGCTGGTCTCAGTTTATCCTGCAGGTGAAGAAGCTGGATGTGGAGGTTTTGGGCTGGCGTGGTGACACATGGTTGTGAGGCCCGTTGAACGTACTGCCAAATTCTCTTAAACAACGTTAAAGGTGGGTTATGGTAGAGAAATGAACATTTAAATTATCTGGCAACAGCTCTGGTGGACATTTCTGCAGTCAGCATGCCAATTGCACGCTCAAACTTGAGACATCTGGGGCATTGTGTTGTGACAAATCTGCACATTTTAGTGGCCTTTTATTGTCCCCAACACAAGATTCACCTGTGTAATGATCATGCTTTAATCAGCTTCTTGATATGCCATAGCTGTCAGGTGGATGGATTATTTTGGCAAAGGAGAAATGCTCACAAACAGTGATGTAAACAAATGTGTTCACACAATTTGAAAGAAATAAGCTTTTTGTGCATATGGAATATTTCTGGGATCTTTTATTTCAGCTCATGAAACATATTTCCTTACACTTTACATGTTGAATTTTTGTTCAGTATAAATAGTATCCTTAACTAGCATTGAAAAAGTTAATCCATACTTCTATAGTAAAAAATCTCTCCCTAATTTCTGAATACGCTCAAACACACTGGCAAAGATTTTCAGGTGGCATGCAGACACTGAAATACATTTGAGTGAGGACTTTGCATAGTTGCTTTGTTGCAGATTGTTTGTGGGACTGAAAACAAATGCCCAGAACGTAAAAGAACGTTACTAACTAGTTCCCATGCTTTTAAAAAGCGGTTATAGTCCGGAACAGTATAGATCACTTTCGTTCCCGGTTCTGTTCCTAGTATTTTTTGTTTTTTGCGGTTTTCTGTTCTTTTCCCTGAACTGGTTCCAACCCCTGCTTGTAACTCATTATGACCTGTGGTGTATGTCATGTTTGTGTGCCAGTGATAACATGACCATTCATGTCTCAGGTGACCCAGAAGTTCAACACTCGCTGGACAACAGAGGAGCAACTGCTTGCTGTACAAGGTAATTGATTGCAACAGATGTATAGGGATTAGAGAAAGGGAGGAGGTAGAAAGAAAATGTAACCAACTGAAATGGGGCTCATGTGAAAAGTCATTGTATAAAGAATTCCATCTTAAGTTGTTTTGCTGGGGGGGCATGGCACATAATCTACATTTGTATAAAATGTTTGTTCCCTCCATTGTAACATCTTCCAGCCATAAGAAAATATGGGCGGGACTTCCAGGCTATCTCGGACGTGATTGGCAACAAGTCAGTGGTGCAGGTGAAGAACTTCTTTGTTAACTACCGCCGACGCTTCAACCTGGATGAGGTGCTGCAGGAATGGGAGGCTGAGCACGGGATGGAGGGAGCAGCCAAGGGAGGAGAGGATGAGAAAATGGACATATCTTCTACTGGAGCCACCACCCCTGTGGTGCCAGAGGATCAAAAAGAGGTCTGTGACTGACCAATTTAATTGCATTCAATTATGGATAAAAAAAAAAAATGAAGGATTTAATTGGCTAAACTCAGTTATCAATCTCTGTATGAAATGAGACAATTTGCACTGTGCCCTACTATTTTAGTGGTCCCCTTTTTTATTTGCACCAGTATAGTAATTCAGAGGGATGTACAAAGAACTCCAGTCTTTAATTTTAGTTTAATTTGCCAGATGTATTAATTGCAATTACTCCTCCTTTACAGGAATCATCGCCAGTGGCGGCAAAACAACCTCTGGCATCCTGAGTGGTCGGCCATCTTGGATTTTTCTGTTGGCCGAACTCCTCCCTCTGAGATTTTACTTTTGTGCTGAAGAGGCGATGATTAATCTGCACAGGTTACATCCTGTCTGTGTGCTTCTTCAAGAAGGTCATTCCTGTTACCTCTTCCCCAATTCAAGAATGTTTTGCAGCTGCCCACCAATTAACTCAAGCGCCATTCTTCAGCCGGTCTGACAGTCAAAGTAACCAGGATTATCTGACTGCACTTTATCCCATCACTGTTTTTGTCACCTTGGTGAGAAGGAAAACATCTGTATCAAATGTAACTTGTTTTTGTATCTGGCCTCTCTTACCCTGTCACTCAACATTACAGATGATCCCTGTGATCTAGACCACATTACACATTTTTCATTTTATCCTTCTGTAACCCTCTTTACTTTGTAAAGACTGGTTTTGGTTGTGTAGTATTTAATCACAATAGGTCTCATTATGAAATGACCCTGTGGATTACTATCCTGTCATTCTGTGTGCTTGATGAAGATGTCTTTGTACACCAGGCAGACATAAAGAAAAAACACCCCAATGAATACCATCGCAGTGTTGGAGATGGGGTGAGTCAGGCGAGTTGTACCCCGACACAGGGCGTAGAATGAGAGGATGGCATTTCCACAGTAACATTTCATATTGAGACCCAGTGCAAGTTGATACTACACAACCATTTCTATTTGTCTTCTTCCTCCCTAACCTTTTGTCTGTGACCCTAGTGCATATTTATAAATAATGCATTAGTTGTTGTAATTAATGTAAGTAACTTTAAATAGGAGCTGTTAAACATTGTGAGGATGTCCATTTTCAGTTTACTAGTAACCTCAGGACAATCGGGTCAACACAATTTATGTTATGAATTTTTCAGTTGAAAGGACCGTTGAATGAGAAGTTAAGTACATGAATGAGAGAATTTTGATATTTTAATTTATACAGTGAGTTTGAAATGTGTTATTTGTCAGTTCAAACCTGGTCCCTTTCGCAACAACCTGCCTATTCTATTCAACTGTTTTTAATGTACTGATACCATGATTTAGCTTACTGTTTTGAAACTTTTTTTTATATATATTTGAAGAAATTGTGAATGCCTGAGGTGGGGTTTTAATGTGTGTACATTTTATTGCTGTCATTTACCATTGTGTATTCAGTTTGCTCATTAATTAACCATAAATAAATTTGAAGGATTTATAGGGACATTTAAAAGATTCCACTGGATGCTCTTTTGTATTTTCCTGCTATTTGATTTTAGCCTGGTCCCAGACCTGTTTGCTCTTGCCAACTCCATTGCTTATTGTCAGTCACAACATGACATAAACAGGTTGGCACTCAGGCTCATTTGTTCTGTCGTTCAGCACGACTTGTCATATTTAGGTCAACTCTATGTTAGGAAGGTGTTCCAAATGTTTGGTACACTAAGTGTATATAAAACCTTGAGTGATGAGCAGTTCAAGGGATGATGCCTTTTCTGAAGCAGGATCATGAGCTATTGTTTCAGAACAGATAGCACAACTATAAATGCTTTTACTTGGATAGGAAGACATTTTTCAAGTAGAGTATGTGATGGGTACCGAGTGTACAGACCATTGCACATTTCTGTGTCTGACAGCAATTCCCGTAGTACAGTTCACAGTTGATGACACTGCCATCTAGAGGAAATCCGATACTAAACATTGCCTGTCACTGGCTGACTACAATTTTTTTTCTTCATGACGGGGATTTCCTGGGGAAGAAATACCGAAGGGGGGCTTTCCAACTGAGACATCAACAGCCAGAAGAATGAGCGGCGGCTCCATTTTGCTATGTTCCCATCTCGATTTAAAAAAACATTTACTTTAATATTGTTTTTACGATGTCAGCTACTGATAAAATACTCTAGCTGCCTATTTTAAAAACGGAGTTCGGTCGTTTTCATTGTAAGCGGTTACATTGTGTTGTTCGCCTTCATGAACGTGCCATTCACCGAAGCTCCACTTATAACATTGTAGCTCCTGAAAAACGACGTTGCATTTGTCAACGTTACAGATCTGATTCATGTAAGTATTGTTGCTAACTAGGAAAGTTAATAATATCGTCCATGTTATAATGTGGGAACACAGCATGTAGCTATGTTTGTAAAAACATGTTGAGTAGCCATACAGTGGTGTACCAAAGCGGGGAGCTATGGAGGCTTCGAATTGTGGTATGAGGTAATTTCAAATATCAATTTCGGTGTACTGAATTGCCTGCGAGATTTAGCCATCTAAACAATTGTGAAAATATTCTAAAAATGGATTAATCTATATAATCACCTTGACATGTCTCATTGTATTATATATTCAGTATTACGCCAGTGCATGTGTAATACATTCATTGCAATTATGACAAATTAGTTGTCTAGTCAGTGCATCAAAGTAATTTGCTTAAATTCTTATTTGAGTACGGTGAACAGGCCCACACAAGGTACACAGTTAGTGTATTGGCTTATTGGGTGAATATTGGTTGCAATAATTCAAATTATATGCTTTAACATATGTCAATATTGCCTTTGAATCATGCTAAACAGTATGCCTGTATGCATATGAAACATTGAAAATGTTTTTTTTATGGAATCTGTTTCATTTTTTATTGACCAGATCTAAGATCACTGTGAAAAAGCATGATTCTCTATTCTCGTAAGATTCAACTGTTTGGATGTCTGTTCACACAGTTGAAACATGTTCTCTTGCTTTCAGGCTATAGAATTACACGTGGGCAATTCCATGTAACAGAATTCTGCTGAGACTCAAATTTTTCACTTCAAAATGTATTCCAAGCCAAAACATTGACTTCAAATTACAGTGAAAAATGTTCAGTGGAAATAGTAGTTTACAAAAACATATTTACAGGAAGAACTGTGCAGATAGAAGGTTTTGTAACAGAATAAAATTTAGGGAGATTTTACAGTAATTCTGTTACCAAACTTTGCATCTGCACAGTTTTTCCACTATGATTATTTACAATGTAAGTTGTTCAAAGTAGCCATTGTGCATATACTTGTATTGTTTGTTAAACATTGAAATCAATAGTTTATGTTTTTCATACATTTTAAAGTGAAAAAGTGAGTCTCAGCGTAATTCTGTTACTGTGGAATTGCCCATGTACAATGACAGGTCAGTCATAGAATTCCCCTACATGTTACATTTTTTTTGTTGATGTCATGATACTCTAGCAGCATTCAAGACTTGGTTACATCTGTATGATTGGAGTGGAGAAACTGACCTCTGTACCAATAATGTCTGTGTAGAATAGATAGCTGGTGCATTGCATGGCCATATAAGGCTTCTAAAACAGCTTCTACCCCCAAGCCATAAGACTCATGAACATCTAATTAAATGGCTACCGAGACTATTTGCATTGCCCCCCCTTTTACACCGCTGCTACTCTCTATTGTCATCTATGCATAGTCATAGTCACTTTAAATACTCTACCTACATGTACATATTACCTCGACCTGTCTGTGCCCTCACACATTGACTCTGTATCGGTACCCCCTGTATGTAGTCTCGCTATTGTTATTTTACTGCTGCTCTTTAATTATCCATATTTTTTAAACTGCATTGTTGGTTAAGGGCCTGTAAGTAAGAATTTCACTGTAAGGTCTACACC
Source organism: Oncorhynchus gorbuscha (assembly GCF_021184085.1). Taxonomy (NCBI): domain Eukaryota; kingdom Metazoa; phylum Chordata; class Actinopteri; order Salmoniformes; family Salmonidae; genus Oncorhynchus; species Oncorhynchus gorbuscha. The sequence goes on from NC_060182.1 coordinate 80,193,454, forward strand.
TGTTGTATTCGTCGCATGTGACTAATAACATTTGATTTGATTTGAAGATGATCGCACTTGAGAAGCTACAACATGTAACAAATTTCCCTCTACTTTTCTCCATCCAGTCATTCTTACATACAGTTTGACCTGTCAACATCAAGCATATGACCAGGTTTAAATATGAGAATATTGGGCCTATTTCTCAAAAGATCTTGTTCATTCTCCATGTAAATCAGTGAGTGTATTTAACAGGGGAAATACCCTTTTATACATAATGCTCTGCGTTTCATCAAACCGATTTCCCGTAGAGGAAGACCTGATTAATCTCATTCCCGGCCCAAATGTACCCAAGACGATCTCAACTGTACTGTATGCTTTGAATTAGATATATAGCCTAGCCAATCTACATTTCAAACTTTTGCTGGCAGCTTCGATTCAGCTGGGTCTAGGGTTTGTGTAGGCCTACACCTGTGTGTGTGTGTTTGTGCAGTCAGTCAGTCAGTCAGTGATGATAGACAGCGGTGAAGCAGCATGTGGAAAAGCCCCTTCACTATCACAGGAAGTCCCCTGAGAACCACAGGAACTGGTCAGCCAATAGCCTAGGCTTATCCCACTTGCTCATCCAGTGATGATGGGCTGATGTACTTTCAACGTTGAGGGAAAATTGAAGGCAAACCTGTAGAAGTGGCCAGTCTTGATATCCTAACTAGTGTGAATCTGAATTGTTTCATTTGTATGAATGAGATAGTTGAACCATGTGAGACAGGATGTAGAGCTGAAGGTTCAGTCATTAGGTCCGTGTTCATCTATAGCTTCATGGAATTCTTCCTTTGAACAATACACATGCATGATGGAAGAATGTTCCACATACAGTGCATTCGGAATGTGTTCAGACCCCTTTACTTTTTCCACATGTTGTTACAGCCATATTCTAAAATGGATGAAATAGTTTCCCCCCTCATCAATCTACACACAATACCCCATAATGACAAAGCAAAGAAAGGTTTTTTGTTGTTGTATATAAATGGAAATATCACATTTACTTAAGTATTCAGACCATTTACTCAGTACTTTGTTGAGGCTTCTTTGGCAGAGATTACAGCCTTGTCTTCTTGGGTATGATGCTACAAACTTGGCACACCTGTATTTGGGGCGTTTCCCCCATTCTTCCCTGCAGATCCTATCAAGCTCTGTCAGGTTGGATGAGGAGCGTCGCTGCACAGGTTTCAGGTTTTTCTAGAGATGTTCGATCGGGCTCAATTCCGTGTTCTGGCTGGGCCACTCAAGGACATTCGGACACTTGTCCCGAAGCCACTCCTGTGTTGTCTTGGCTGTGTACTTAGGGTCGTTGTCCTGTTGGAAGATGAAACTTCACCCCAGTGTGAGGTTCTGAGTGCTCTGGAGCAGGTTTTCATGAAGGATCTCTCTGTACGTAGCTCCGTTCATCTTTCCCTCGATCCTGACTAGTCTCCCAGTACCTGTTGCTGAAAAACATACCCACAGCATGATACTGCCACCACCATGCTTCTCTGTAGGGATGGTGCCAGGTTTCCTCCTGAAATGACCCTTGGCATTCAGGCCAAAGAGTTAAATATTGGTTTCATCAGACCAGAGAACCTTGTTTGTCATGGTCTGAGAGTCTTTAGGTGCCTTTTGGCAAACTCCAAGTGGGCTGTCATGTGCCTTTTTAATGAGGAGTGGCTTCTGTCTGGCCACTACCATAAAGGCTGTGTGGTGGAGTGCTGCAAAGATGGTTGTCCTCCTGGAAGGTTCTCTCATCTCCACAGAGAAACTCTGGAGCTCTGTCAGAGTGACCATCGGGTTCTTGGTCACCTCCTTGACCAAGGCCCTTCTCCCCCGATTTCTCAGTTTGACCGGGCGGCCAGCTCTAGGAAGAGTCTTGGTGGTTCCAAACTTCTTCCATTTAAGAATGATGGAGGCCACTGTGTTCGTGGGGACCTTCAATGCTACAGAAATGTTTTGGTACCCTTCCCCAGATCTGTGCCTCTACACAATCCTGTCTCTGTGCTCTACGGACAATTCCTTCGACCTCATGTCTTGGTTTTTGCTCTGACATGCACTGTCAACTGTGAGACCTTATATAGACAGGTGTGTGCCTTTCCAAATCATGTCCATTCTATTGAATTTACCACAGATGGACTCCAATTAAGTTGTAGAAACATCTCAAGGATGATCATTGGAAACAGAATGCACCTGAACTCAATTTGGATTCTTATAACAAAGGGTCTGAATACTTATATGAATAAGGTGTTTCTGTTTGTTATTTTTAGTACAAAAACTTTTCACTTTGTCATTATGGGGTATTGTGTGTAGATGGATGAGGAAAATAATGTATTTAATCCATTTTAGCCTGTATCATAACAAAATATGGTAAAAAGGGGTCTGAATACTTTCTGAAGGCACTGTTGGAAGAATGTTCCATATTTATTTAAATTTTTTATTTAGCCTTTATTTAGCTAAGCAAGTCAGTTAAGAACAAATTCTTATTGACAATGACGGCCTACCAAAAGGCAAAAGGACAATGATGGAAGACCAGCTACATATTTAGTAGAACCTTACATATGTTTTGATCAGTTTGAGGTTGGATGTTCAGTGGATGATGCTGTCTTTTAGGATGGTGTATGCTGTCATTTGGGTTGGATGTTCAAGCCTAGATTGCTTGCCCTCCTGTTGCTTGCTCTCCTGTTGCTTGCCCTCCTGTTGCTTGCCCTCGGAAAATGAATAATGTGTTGGCAAGTCTATAATAAAGGCTTGTGTCAGTTTAGATTAAGCTCTCCTGTCCTCCATTAGAGCAGGGCCGTATGGACAAAAGCTGTATTGCGATAAATTTCCTGAATTGATGCAATAACAATAAAAACATAGGATGATACGTTTCTAACAATGTGCACCACCGCAGTTGTTTTTTATCCTTTTGAGCTACTACTTCTACTATAGTCTGATTGTAGCCATCAACAGTCCTTTTAACAGTCACCCATATTAGTAAACTTATTTAATTTCAACTTCACATTTGTGTAGTATAGGCTACTTATCGTAGTAAAAGATCTCAGCAAAATGCCTGCGGTAAATGATCTGTATGGTTGGTGTTGATAACTTTCACTTTATCCACCCAGCTCTACTCCATCTACTTTTGGATATGCTCTATTCCAGTCCCAAGCCGGGCCTTCCTGCTTGTGCACCGCACCGCACCGCCCCCCCCCCCAGAGCAGAGATAACATTAGCCCCAGTTAACTATGTCTGTTATGAAGGGGTTTCCCAAGGTTTGGCCTGAGAGTCAGGGCTGTTGATGTGGCAATGAATGCTCAGCATTAACACACTCACACACACATCCTCAGCTCAAACACCATTGTCCCACTCCAAGACCATGTAACATAAGACGTTTGTATACTCCTTTTTTAATGAAATGCGTGTTTGTCCTGTATGTTGTAACTTTTGGGTGCATTTTTATTAAACATCTCTTCCCTCCTGTCTTTCTCTCTCTCTCTCTCTCTCTCTCTCTCTGTGTGTGTGTGTGTGTGTGTGTGTGTGTGTGTGTGTGTGTGTGTGTGTGTGTGTGTGTGTGTGTGTGTGTGTGTGTGTGTGTGTGTGTGTGTGTGTGTGTGTGTGTGTGTGTGTGTGTGTGTGTGTGTGTGTGTGTGTGTGTCCGTCCGTGCCCTCGCCAGGTCATGTCAGCAGGGCGGAATGCGGACGTGCGGGAGCTGCAGATCCCCCTCCAGCATCGCTCTCCCTCCCTGGCTGCTCTCTCTCTGGCCCAGCGCCCCTGGCCCAGCGACCCCGAGGCAGGCTTCTTACCCCAGCACGGGGGCTTCTGGGACCACTTCATAGCCACCCCAGAGCCCAAATACTGCTGTGAGGCCTGCAGGCTAGTGCTCTGCAACCCCAGGCAGACAGAGTGTGGACACCGCTTCTGTGAAACCTGCATCTCCGAGCAGCTAAGGTGAGGCCTGAGGACAAGAGATTTCAGTTTCATGATGAGTGTGAGAGTGAAGGGGCATGTTTTTTTTTTAGGAAATGATAGTTGAGAAATGACAAACGTCTTCTTGTCAGTGTGTTTGATATGTCAGCTGTCTTCTGGTAATGGGGGTTGTCATAATTGTTTAGTGATCGTGTGATGATTATGATTGAGAAATAATGATGTCATTTGCCACATGTTGCTTAAAGGAGGATTTGATTGGACATTAGTTAATTAAGCAATGAGGCCCAAGGGGGTGTGATATATGGCTAATATACCACGGCTGTTCTTTATTATAAACTGGTTACAAACTAGAACAGTAAAAATAAATGTTTTGTCATACCCTGATATACCACGGCTGTCAGCCAAGCAGCATTCAGGGCTCGAACCACCCAGTTTATAATGATAGATTTCTCACTCCGCGTTAATCATCATTGTATTAATGTACCTGAAGGGGCGGCAGCGTAGCCTAGTGGTTAGAGCGTTGGACTAGTAACCGGAAGGTTGCGAGTTCAAACCCCCGAGCTGACAAGGTACAAATCTGTCGTTCTGCCCCTGAACAGGCAGTTAACCCACTGTTCCCAGGCCGTCATTGAAAATAAGAATATGTTCTTAACTGACTTGCCTGGTTAAATAAAGGTAAAATTAAAATGTCTTGTTGTCTTTACAGCAAACCAAATCCAGTATGTCCAGCAGATATGGAGCCTCTGTTCAAAGACAAGGTGAGACTATGTGAATGATTTGCATCACTATGCCCTTTCTAAATGGCCTCGTACATAATCACAGCGTGTCTCCTCACAGTAGCCGTTGTGTTTTCTGTCAGATCTTCCGTGATGTGTGCTGCCATAGAGAGATCATGGCTCTGAGAGTGTACTGCAGGAGTGAGAAGAATGGCTGTAAGGAGCAGATGAGTCTACATCAGGTCATGGTAAGTGTCTGACTGACTCAGAGAAATTGAAAAAGTCCCATTGTTACGCACAGTCATTATTCAAACTCTAGAAAAGTGTTTATCTACAATTCTCGTTGATTTCAGTCACATTGGTTGAACGTTTCCTGTTGAAACTGTAATGACTACAACCCAAATGCGATCTTATTTATAGCACTTCATAATAGGCTACATTTTCTTTACACCAAATCCTTATGATTCCCTTTCCTCCTTTTTTCCCAGGATCATTTGAATGTGTGTCCGTATTTTGAGGTGCCATGCCCTTTAGGAAAGTGCAAAGAGAAGATGATGCGCAAAGACATTCCTGAGCACTTGAGTTGGAAATGTAAACACAGAGAGACCACCTGTGAATTCTGCATGCACAAGATGGCCATGACTGAATTACAGGTAACTAGAACAACTACTTGAGTTGGGCCGGTGCTCACCGAACCTGTACCTCTTATAGAATATTGTGACCGGCACCCAAAATTAGTACTGGCACATATTTTAGTCCACCTTAAAGGGCAATTCCGACACTTTTCAACCATATATTCATTTTCTCCAGCACCATACTTGTGTGTCACCGCAAATCTCATAGGGTGTTTCTCAATATGCATACTACCGTGCTCCACACTCCCAAGTGCCGAGTGCATTCTCCCACAATGTTGTCTTGAGTACGTTCTTGTGAAGATGAGAGTGTGGAGAACGCATAAAACATTACATTTAAAAAAGCACTTGCACTCCCCCTACTGTATTACCTCACGCTGCACCTCCCCATTCACCAAACCTTCTTCCAGCCAGGACAAAGGCAACAATAGACGGAATATGATATGCACACAGCAAACGTTTAACTTCATAATTATGCTATTTGAGAAACACCCAGTGTTTGAAAATGACTGTTTTTAAAATGTTTAAACTTTTGATGACGTCATCGGGTCTTTTTTACTTTTATATTTTTTTATACAAAACGTAGAAATGTAAAGTTTTCACATATGTAGACACTGGTATTGTGCTGGAGAAAAATAAATTCAGTTAAAAAGTTGTGGAATTGCCTTTTAAGCACCGACAACAACAACACCGAATATCTGCTACCGCATGGCAAGCGGTATTGGAGCACCAAGTCTCAGTCCAAGAGGCTTCTAAACAACTTTTACTCCCAAGCCATAAGACTCCTGAGCATCTAATCAAATGTCTACCCAGACTATTTGCATTGCCCCCCCTTTACACTGCTGCTACTCTGTTTATTATCCATGCATAGTCACTTTAATAATTTTAACTACATGTACATATTACCTCGACTAACCGGTGCCCCCGCACATGGACTCTGTACCGGTACCCCCTGTATATTGTCTCGCTATGGTTATTTTTCTTCTGCTCTTTAATTATTTGTTACTTTTATTTCTTATTCTTATTTAAATTTTTCAGAAACACAAAGAAACCATGTGTCCTTCATGTCCGGTGGCCTGCCCCAATCATTGTCATTTTCCCTCCATCTTACGGAGCGAGGTAAGGAGTGTATTTTAATGTTTGTAGTATAAAATGTATTCATGCAAGGCAGTATGGGCAGCTTTTCTCTTACCATCAGATGGAGTAACATAGTTATAGATGCTGTGATACGGTTGCCACATTGTAATGTAAATGCTTGGTATAGAAGGACATGATTGAACCTAAATGTGTTTCTACTCTCAGCTGACAAGTCATCAACATGTGTGCCCCAAGGCTCATGTCACCTGCTCCTTTATCCGCTTTGGATGCAATTTCAAGGTCAGTCTTCATGTTACTATGATTGTTAAAAGTGTTATTAATAATAATATGCTTAATATAAGTTGTAATATCATGGCCACTATGAACTCCTCATGATGTCTCTTCTACTCTGTTGTCTGGCTATTGTCCCACTGAACTACAACGCATTTAAGAGAACATACAGTAGTTTTAAGCTGGTATGTTACTGATATGATATTTTCCCTGATATTCCTCTGTAGGGTCTCAACCAAGACATGAGGGATCATGAATCAAGCTTTGCCTCTGAACACCTGCGGCTGATGGCAACCAGGAACACTACGCTGGAGGCCAAGGTAATCAACTCTACTTTGTTCTTTAGAACAATTTGCCCTGTGTACCATTAAAGGAAACATGTATAAAGTCAACATAATGAAAATTCACCAGCATCATGACCAACTTCTATTTCATTCCATACGCAAGGCATACAGTGTATAAATATGTTGCCTTGTATCTATCTGCATTACCTGTCATACTTGTTTTAACTCATGATCTAATCACAAATTTGAGTATGTGCTCTTACATGTTACAAATAACACATACATTCTAACAAAATGTATTTTGACAAGTACCCCAAAATAATACATGGGGAGAAATTAAACTGAATATTCAACCACAACTAACTTGTTAACAACCAACTAATCGCAGGGCTGAATGGTTACGTAGTTCAGAGTAATGAAAGCAGTATTAAGACAGAATGTTTCCCACCCATCTAGATGGAGGATGTTAAAGGAGAGCTTCTGGAGCGGTACAAGGTTCTGCCAGGCCTAAGCAGCCGTCTGTCTGAAACAGAGTCTCAGTACGAGGAGATGAGGGAGAATAACAGACAGCTGGAGCTGAAGCTCACTACCATGCAGGTAAATGAAAAGGTCAAAATACACTGTGTACAAAACATGTGAGTTGCACCCCCTTTTGGCCATCAGAACAGCCTCAATTTGTTGGGGTATGGACTCTACAAGGTGTCGAAAGCGTTCCACAGGGATGCTGACCCATGTTGACTACAATGCTTCCCACAGTTGTCAAGTTGGCTGGATGTCCTTTTTGTGTTTGACCCTTCTTGATACACACAGGAAACTGTTGAATGTGAAAAACTCAGCAGCGTTGCAGTTCTCAATACAGTCAAACCGGTGCGTCTGGCACTTACCATCATACCCCGTTCAAAGTCACTTCAATCTTTTGTTCTCCCCATTCAACCACTGAATGGCACACATGCACATTCCATGTCTGAACTGTGACCAGGTGAGTCCTTCTTTAACCTGTTTTCTCCCCTTCATCTACACTGATTGAAGTGGACTTAACAAGTGACCTCAATAAGGGATCAAAGTGTTCACCTGGATTCACCGGGTCATTCTGTCATGGAAAGAAATGGAAAGAACATGTTTTGTACACTGTCATTATAAAACCTCTCAATAAAGATGTAATACTAGTCTTTGACATACATAATAATACTTGTCTTGTCCCACAGTCCCATTTACTGATTTCTCAGTTGGAGGTAAAGTCCTGTCATGTATGGAACTTACATTAGAAGTAATTTAGCAGATGTTCCTATCCAGAGCGACTTACAGGAGCAATTAGGGTTATGTGCCTTGCTCAAGGGCACATCGACAGATTTTTCGCTAGTCGGCCCAACGCTCTTTCAGCTTACTGGCCCAATGCTCTTAACCGCTAGGCTACCTACCCCTAGGCTACATGAAGTGTGTGTAACTGTATGTATGTGTTTGTTTTCTCCATGTAGAACTTGATGAGTTCCCACTCTGAGAAGCTTTTGGAGATGGAGCTGGAGCTGAGGTCTCTGAGGACCATCCGAGAGGAGGTGGAAACACTACGAGGCACCGTGGAGAGCATTCGTTCCAGGGTTGCAACGCTAGAGGGAGGAAGGGGCGGGGCCATCCCAGCCACACACACACTAGGTGAGTTCCCCTGAATGCTCTCTCACTCTCTTTCTGTTTCTGTCTCGCTCTCTCTCTGTCTTCCTTTGTCTAGCTTTCTCTCTCTCGCTCTCTAGTCTCTCCCTCAGTGTCTCTGTCTCTCTCAACACTTGTCTTGGGAATTCTGTTATTCTTTGCTACTTCACTGTTGCTAAAACCTGTGTAACTCTTTTAGGAGTTGCTCAGAATGAGTGTAGTGTGATGGACCCATTTTGATATGTTCAAAGTCTGAAGCTACATTATGAGCAAAGCAGTAATTGGAAAAAAACAGTGCATTAGGGCCTCCCGAGCATCGCAGTGCTAGCTGTGCCACTAGAGATTCTGGGTTCGAGTCCAGGCTCTGTCACAGCTGGCTGCGAATGGGAGACTCATGGGGCGGCGCACAATTGGCCCAGTGTTGTCCGGGTTAGGGGAGGGTTTGACCGGCAGGGATGTCCTTGTCCCATCACGCACTAGTGACTCCTGTGGCGGGCCAGGCGCAGTGCACACTGACAAAGTCGCCAGGTGGACAGTGTTTCCTCCGACACATTGGTGCGGCTGGCTTCCGGGTTAAGTGGGCATTATGTCAAGAAGCAGTGCGGCTTGGTTGGGTCGTGTTTCGGATGATGCACGGCTCTCGACCTTTGCCGCTCCCGAGTCCGTACACGAGTTTCAGCGATGAGACAAGACTAACTCCAATTGGGGAGAAAATAAATATATATAAAAACCAGTACAGAGTGGTACAAACATACAGGAGGACTCTTATTCCATTGGCTTTCTATTGTTTCTCTGCAGGTTCTTTAGAGACACAGCTCTCCCGTCAGGACGACATGCTGAGTGTCCACGAGATCCGCTTGGCCGACATGGACCTGCGCTTCCAGGTCCTAGAGACGGCCTCCTTCAATGGGACGCTCATCTGGAAAATCCGTGACTACAAGCGGCGGAAACAAGAAGCCGTGGCGTCAAAGACCCTGTCTCTCTACAGCCAGCCTTTCTACACTGGATACTTTGGCTACAAGATGTGTGCCCGGGTCTACCTGAACGGAGACGGCATGGGGAAAGGAACCCACCTGTCTCTGTTCTTTGTGGTGATGCGTGGCGAGTACGATGCCCTGCTGCTATGGCCCTTTAAGCAGAAGGTGACTCTGATGCTGATGGACCAGGGCCCAGCCAGGAAGCACCTAGGGGATGCCTTCAAACCAGACCCCAACAGCAGCAGCTTCAGACGACCCACGGCAGAGATGAACATAGCCTCGGGCTGCCCGCTGTTCGTGGCCCAGACTGTGCTGGAGAACGGTACTTACATCAAGGATGATACCATCTTCATTAAGGTCACAGTGGACACATCTGACCTCCCTGACCCTTGACCCCTGGTCTGTAGAGAACAGCAGATGTATCTGGATCAGGGTGCCCTTATGTGAGAGAGATTGCAAAAGATGGGATGGAGAGAGCAGAAAGAAGGATGGAGAACATGAAAATAAGTTAGAATAAGAGGAAGGTTTCTTTGCAGATCTCAAGGTGCAGCCTAAGCCTGCAGAAAGAGCTGGGTGGACCTCAGAGCAGTTGCCTTTGGTGCCTGTGTTGCTCACCAGATAGGTGAGAGAAGGACATTGTTATTTTTCAACCAGGCTGAATGTTAAAAAATCTAAGGAATGCCTATATTACTCACAGCAGGGAGAGGTATAAATGGCAATGGATAGTGGATCATTCTAACCCAAGTTATCAGGATGCAACCATCATCAAACTACATGGACCCAGTGTGTGTGTGTGTGTGTGTGTGTGTGTGTGTGTGTGTGTGTGTGTGTGTGTGTGTGTGTGTGTGTGTGTGTGTGTGTGCGTGTGTGTGTGTGTGTGCGTGTGTGTGTGTGTGTGTGTGTGTGTGTGTGTGTGTGTGTGTGTGTGTGTGTGTGTGTGTGTGTGTGTGTGTGTGTGTGTGTGTGTGTGTGTGTGTGTGTGTGTGTGTGTGTGTGGCAATCTACCAGAACTAAAAATCATATAGAATGGAGATAGTGAATATATTTCAGTAGACGTTAATACTTTCTGCCTTGAAGAACATGGGACAGTGCATCATCCAACACAAGTCGAGGTGTGGAGATAGTTGTCCCGTGCCCAACTATCTTCTGTAATAGCAAATATCTCTGAGAACTCATTACTTGGCGTTGATGAAACATGTCTACATTAAAGGCAGAAGATACAATCCCACATGACATGTTGAATAAGGAGATACAATGCAATATGTGGTTGTGTATGTTGTTTGTATTGCTGGTGAAGTTTGGTTGTATTATTGCATTGTTAAAGTACAGAATGTAACGTACAGTATGTATGTTTCTAGTCTTGTGATTGTGTTGGAGAAAGTTGTTGATTGACAAGCTTTTATTAACAGGTGTTGTGTGAGCAGTAGGGTGTGTCTTGTGTGCAGGCTCTTATTTCAGATTTGGTTTTAGTGGATCTGGTCTGCATCTGAAATGTCATTCTGCTACCTATATTGTGCACTACTGTTGGCCAGAGCTGTACAAAAGTAGTGCACTATATAGGGATTTGGGTGCCATTTCAGACACAGACATAGGAATGGATACACACCGGTACAGCAATGCCACTGTCTCGCAGAGTTAAGAATAAGACTAGCCTTTCATTTTGAAGATCTATAAAGATCTGTAAATTACTTCTATACTGCTTTTTGTAACTTACACATTGTTTTGTAATGTTCAGAACAGATGCTGTGCATCATATTTTTTTGTAACAGTTGGGAAAACAAAATGCCTCATTAAAACTCCAACCATGTTGATTGAGCTGAGACAAAGTGACAGTGACTTTTTTTCATGATGGTTGATGGAGAATGTTATTTGCACAAGTTATGTTTGAATGTGTATTAATAAAATTGTTCAACAAAACTTGAATGTGCTTTGATGTTTGATTTCTGTGGAGGAAATCAGGAGAAGATGGGGAGGGATTGGCCACACCCTCTGAAAGCCCTCCTACATCACCAGTCAAGCTCTATCCTGGAAACCACAAGGGAGACAGAAAAGAAGGCACCAGAGAAACACCTGGAGGCTGGAGCTTGAAGCAGACACCAAAAGATCAGGCATGGGATGGAACAAGATTGAGAAGACAGAACAGAGTGTAATAGAGATGAGTCGTTGATGGCCTATGCTCCCTGGGTAGCAATGGATCTGAGTAAATTTGAGTGAGAGGTTATCTTGAATTCATTTTTAAGGCATAGGAAATGGGAGCTACACTTTTTCCTATTTTGAATCAAGGAAAATATACAGTGATCACAAGTTGGTTAATTTAAGTCTTGATGATACGTTTATTTGCGGTTGGCTGTTGTGGGTTCGCTTGGACAAAAAAGTCTGTGCAGACTGTAGGGGACCACTGCTTCATAGGAAACAGTCCAAAAACAAATATGGGGAACGCTCCGTGGTGCGGGTCTATCTTCTCCTTCCACTAGATGTCAGGATAGTACAGAATGTTATTCTACAGTATATTTTCCACCACAGGTAGGCTACAGCTACAAAGTGACATTTCAGGAGAACCTAGCAGTGTATCCACCAGTGAGTGAACTGTTGCAGACAGAGATGTTATGTAGAGCTAACACAATTCCACATTCTGTATGACAGTTCTGATCAGGGTACATTCAGGTCATGTATATTCTCCACGATAAATGTGCATTCTAGTATTTTTGTAAAGTTGCTCCCACCTGGCAACTATTAAATAATTAGCCAAGGTTTTCACGTACATACATATAAACCATGTGGTTATGTGAAGGCATTGTAGGATTCCACATTTTTCTTTCTGACATCTGTGTCTAAGCAACATGCATGTTGCTAGGTGCCTACATACAATATGTAATGCAGTACATGTATTCTCATTGTCACTTAATATGGATTCCTTGGCGTCTGTAAAAATGTGACAATATAAAAGTCCTGTCCTCATTCAACATTATTATGAGCGAATTTAAGTTTTCTAAGTCTTCAATGCAAACTTGTATTGTCCATTCAAGTTTGCAGCATCGAGTAATAAAACTTTACTTCCCTTATGACAATGTCACGTCATTGAAATGTATAAATGGGCTTGGGGTAGACTCAGTATTTTTCCCTCTGGAATATTCAGTCTCATGTCACTAGGTCATTCATAGGGAAGGGCGGTGCCGTTAAGGTAATGCAAATCATAGAGGGAGAGGCGAAGCGAGAGTATTTACTCTCTGTCTGCGTGAGATAAGCCCTTTTTGTATGGCGGTCAATGAGAGTGTAAAATTGTGTGAGGCTTATTTAATCGAATATAGGTTTCATAATGTGTAGGCTGTTATAAATTTACTGATATAAGTTGATGTACGAGGCATCCCGGCAACTTTGATAAAAACAACTTGGTTGTGTCTGTTGTTCACACGCGTAGCCTATCTGCACTCTCATTGGCTAGAATGGTCCCTTCTGATCTCGCCTACCTTCCATCGTTGAGGACATGTATTTCCATTGTTAGAGCTGTCACCCGAATATCTTGTTAACATAATACTTCATCTTCGCACAGGCACCACTGTGGCGCGAACCACTGCAACGCTGTGAACTACTGCGCCGCACAGAGGAGCTACTGTAGAGAGCAGCCATCAAGCAGTGTTGGGAAAACAACCGTAGATTCTAGATGCCACGTTTTTCAGTTGCCAAAGAACATATTTGATTCAAAGTAACAGTGCCCATTTTTGTAAGATATTCGGATACAAAGTAGCCTCGTTGCGCAAACTTTGAAAGCTGTGGAAAATCAGGAAGTAAAACGTTAGTTCTTGATTTGGGAACTTAGAAGAGGAGCATCATCATCATGTTCAGTTGGGTGAATAAGGAACAAGGAGGCAGAAACAAGGACGGCGAGATGTACCAAACTGTGACGGAGGGTCTTCAACAACTTTACTCAAAAAAATTATTTCCATTGGAAGAAACCTATCTTTTCCATGATTTCCACTCACCTGCGTTGGAGGCAGCGGATTTTCAAAGCAAACCAATGGTTCTACTGGTTGGACAGTATTCTACGGGGAAGACGACGTTCATAAGGTAACGTTAGTACATCCAGAAATCAGCAAAAGTTATGCATTCTCATGTTTGTGTTAACTTTATTTTACCTACAGGGCTCTCTGCCTGTCAGAAATAATGGGGGGAACACTGTTGGAACAGGTTGTTGCCCCCTGCAACCTAATGTAAACACAACTGTCTAGTGTTGGGAATGGGTTAGCATTATGTTAAGGTTGTAAACAGCTTGTTTCTAGTTTACCAATATTCCATATTCCAATTCAATACAACATGAAACATCATCAACATGCCACACCACCTGCTACATAGAATGTTTTTTAATGTCACGATTATAAACTGGGTGGTTCGAGCCCTGAATGCTGATTGGCTGACAACCGTGGTGTATATATAAGCAATATGGCCCGAGGAGGTGTGGTATATGGCCAATATACCACGGAGAAGTGCTGTTCTTAAGCACGACGCAACACGGAGTGCCTGGACACAGCCCTTAGCAACTGTATACTGGCCATATATCACAAACCCCCAAGGTGCCTTATGGCTATTATAGACTAGTAATCAATGTAATTAGAGAAGTAATATACCAAATACCACGGCTGTCAGCCAATCAGCATTCAGGGCTCGAACCACCCAGTTTATAACCACGGGTATGACAAAACATATATTTTTACTGCTCTAATTACATTGATAACCAGTTTATAATAGCAATAAGGCACCTCATGGGTTTGTGGTATATGGCCAATATACCATGGCTAACGGATGTTCTTAGCCATAGTATATTGGCCATATACCTTAACACCTTGTGCCTTATTGCTTTAGTATAGAAGCAGAGTAGTATTAACTATCCAGTTTCCACCAACTGCTTTCCAGTTTCCACCATAAATATCAATGAGACATGTCTGGTGACCTGGGCCTTTTGTGCTCCCCTGGAGCCTCTGAACAAACAACCATTATATGAAAGAAAGAATAGAACCATTACAGAATGGGTAAAACTGTCTAAAAATCTCTGAATTTATTGCCATTTTAAGATCTTTCTCTCTGAATCATCAGGACAGGCGCAAACTACATCAGTTTCATAACTTGTTGATCTGCAGGTTCTGCAGCAAGAGAGGACATGCAGCTAGCTTCACTATCTTTAGGGAAGGTGCCTTTTTTAAGCTACAGTACTCCAGTCTGGTAGCTGCTGAAAGTATGTACACAATACTGAGAATTAGGTCAACATGCACCTTTTTGTTGTACGGGTAACATCTCACCTTGCAGATCATGTGTACAGAAATAAATATGGTTTTAATTGAATCAAATGTTTTTTTACTTGACCATTATTAAGTTGACCTTTAAATGTAAAAAAATTAATGAACGATCAACGTTAGTGAAAACATTTCTTATCTTAAGTAGACTACATGGTCACTTACTGTTAAATTGTATTGCTCATTCACAACACCTGATTTGATTCTTGCAGAGCTTGCAGAGTTACTTCATACAGGGATCCCACCCAATTCTAAGGAATTTAATAATGAATCATGGGAGTTGATCATAGCCTGATCCCAGATCTATTTGTGCTGTCTTGCCAACTCCTATGGTCATTGTCATGCCGAATGTGACGTGTTTGACAGCACAAACAGATTTGGACCTAAACAAGGCTAGGGAGTTGAGTCCATTAATAGTCATCCTAAAGACATGTCTTTTCCTCTGAGTGGATGTGGCCATTGCAAGCTGGCATTCCTCTGTTTGAAGACCTTTGACACAGTGCCATCCTCTCACAGGAAGGACTGATGACCTATTGCATGGTCTGAACTCAACAACATGTGTAGCTGTTTTTTTTTTGGTCTTGAGGAGCACATATCAAGCACTCTGCCAGCCTGTAAAGGGTCTAGTGTTGGCACTTGAAAATGTGAGCATGTGCCATCCAGTTAGGCAGATGGTCAAGCTCTCCCATAGTAGCATATTATGTGGTATTACTCATATGTGGTATTCACATTTATTTTCATATGAAAGTATTTTTTTGTCTTTCAGCTTGAAAAATGCAAAATGATAGAATGTATACAGAGGCCTCGCACTAGTAGGTGCTGGCCTGGTGTGTACAGGTGTTTCAGTTAATAGTGTGTTCTGCAAGAGAGCTTTGTAATCATGTTGAAGCCAGGTGATAGATATTGCTGTTGTTTTATTACCTCACCTTCATCAACCATCATGCAAAGACCTATGGTCCATTGTAAAACATTATTTGAAGTGTCGTGTTGTATTGATATGGTGTATCTAGTGTCCGGATGTATTGATATGGTGTATCTAGTAGAAGTCAACCGATTATGACTTTTCAACGGCAGTGCCGATTATTGGAGGACCCCAAAAAAGCCGCTACCGATTAATCGGCCGATTTTTATTTATTTCTTTGTAATAATGACAATTACATCAATACTGAATGAACACTTATTTCAACTTAATATAACACATCAATAAAAATCAATTTAGCCTTGATAATAATGAAACATGTTTAATTTGGTTTAAATAATGCAAAAACAAAGTGTTGGAGAAGAAACATGAGAACATATGAAAGCTGGTGGTTCCTTCAATATTCCAAGGTAAGAGGTTTTAGGTTGTAGTTATAGTATTTTTAGTACTATTTCTCTCTATACCATTTGCATTTCATATACCTTTGACTATTGGATGTTCTTATAGGCACTTTAGTATTGCCAGTGTAACAGTATAGCTTCCGTCCCTCTCCTCGCCCCTACCTGGGCTCGAACCAGGAACACATCGGCAACAGCCACCCTCGAAGCAGCGTTACCCATGCAGAGCAAGGGGAACAACCACTCCAAGTCTGAGCAGTGGTAGGCAGCAGCAGGCTCGTAATCATTCATTCAAACAGCACTTTCCTGCGTTGCCAGCAGCTCCTCGCAATGCTTGATTCACAGCGCTGTTTATGACTTCAAGCATATCAACTCCTGAGATTAGGCTGGCAATACTATAGGACCTATAAGGACATCCAATAGTCAAAAGGTATATTGAATACAAATGGTATAGAAAGAAATAGTCCTATAATTCCCACAATAACTACAACCTAAAACTTCTTAACTGGGAATATTGAAGACTAATGTTAAAAGGAACGACCAGCTTCCATATGTTCTCATGTTCTGAACAAGGAACTTTTTTACATGGCACATATTGAACTTTTACTTTCTTCTCCAACACTGTGTTTTTGCATTATTTAAACCAAATTGAACATGTTTTATTATTTATTTGAGACTAAATTGATTTTTATTTATGTGTTAAAATAAGTGTTCATTCAGTATTGTTGTAATTGTCATTATTATATATATATATATATATATATATATATATATATATATATATATATATATATATATATATATATATATATATATAACGGCCGATTAATCGGTATCGTTTTTTTGGGTCCTCCAATAATTGGTATCGGCGTTGAAAAATCATCATTGTTCGACCTCTACTATTGATGTGGTGTATCTGGTGTCCGGATGTATTGATATGGTGTATTTGGTGTCTGGATGTATTGATATGGTGTATCTGGTGTCTGGAGGTATTGATATGGTGTATCTGGTGTCTGGAGGTATTGATATGGTGTATCTGGTGTCCGGATGTATTGATATGGTGTATCTGGTGTCCGGATGTATTGATATGGTGTATCTGGTGTCCGGATGTATTGATATGGTGTATCTGGTGTCTGGATGTATTGATATGGTGTATCTGGTGTCTGGATGTATTGATATGGTGTATCTGGTGTCTGGATGTATTGATATGGTGTATCTGGATGTGTTGATGTATTTGTATGGCGTATTTGGTGTCTGGAAGTATTGCCGTAATGTGCAATAAAGGTATTGTACCACAAAACTCTTACTCTGTTCTGTTCCAGGTACCTGCTGGAGCAGGACTTCCCAGGCATGCGGATAGGCCCAGAGCCCACAACGGATGGCTTCATCGCTGTCATGTACGGGGAGAACGAGGGGATTGTCCCTGGTAACGCTCTGGTGGTCGACCCCAAGAAACCCTTCCGTAAACTCAACGCTTTTGGAAACGCTTTCCTCAACAGGTAAAGTGGACAATTTTTGTTTATTACTGGTAACACTTTACATGAAGTTGCTCTTAGAAAGCTGTTACTACATTATGTAACAACAATATTGAAACCATAGTAATTGCAGTATTACTACACAGGTATAAGCATAAAATCACATTACACAATTTAAAGGATCTCTGTGGGTGTAAGATCTTCTCAATATCAAGGGTTACCCACAAGGTTAAGACATTTTCTTAGATATGAGTATTGATTGATTACAACCAGACACCACCTCCCACTGCCCCTGTCATGTATTATGGGTTCATATTATCGTTTATCTTACCTACATTTACCTCCCTCTCTCACTTTGTCCTAATAAATATGATATTGGTGACACGGGGGCCCTGTTCATTATAACAGCTGTAATAAGTAATTATTCTTGTGAAGTGAGAACACATATTTGAAATTACATTTTTGTTTCACATTGTAGGCATTGTTTTGTTGAGGACATTCATCCAAGCATGCATTCCTGCATGCAGTGCAAAATAACACGTGCTTTTTCCTCCCTGTAGTTACAAGGTTTGTTGATTTGTCCCCTATGTTCCCGAGAGTGATTTACAAAGCAGATCCAGTTAGTTTATGTAATCATGATTTTTTTTTAACTGAGGGAGGTTAGGGATAGTTTTGGTAGTTTTGTCCCATTGCTTCCTGTCAGCCCAGCGTTTGACATAGCTGTTATTTTCTTCCACAAACATTTAGGAGGAAGCAGTGACTTTGTCACCTTTCGTTAGTTGTAGTGCACACTATCTGTTGTTGGCTTGGCTGTCTGTTGTTGGCTTGGCTGACTGTTGTGGGCTCAGTCAAGAGTCTCTCATAGATATAATTTTAGCCAAACAACACTTGGCCGAAGCATGTTTCCTTTTTCCAGATATTTATAATCCAGGGGAAATGGGTAAGTACTTCTATGACCGTTGCCCAAGTTAAGGTCAAAGACATTCCTGACAGAACAGTGGACGTCTCCTCCTTTCCAGAGAACCTCCGACAAAGCTCATTGTTTCCCGGGCACGTTAATGTGCGTCACACAAGATATCACTTGGAGTATGTCCCCCCACCCACCCCCCACCCAACTGAAGTTATTTTACATGGATGAATTCATAGCCTTTAAATTGGAGCCACACCACGTACAGAACCAGTCACAAGTTTGGACACACCTACTCATCCAAGGATTTTTCTTTATTTTTACTATTTTCTACATTATAGAATAATAGTGAAGACATCAAAACTATGAAATAACACATATGGAATCATGTAGTAACCAAAAAAGTGTTAAACAAATCAAAATATATTTTTTATTTTAGATTCTTCAAAGTAGCGTACCCCTTTGCCTTGATGACAGCTTTGCACACTCTTGGCATTCTCTCAACCAGCTTCACCCAAAATGCTTTTCCAATAGTATTAAAGGAGTTTCCACATAATCTGAGCACTTGTTGGCTGCTTTTCCCAAACCTTCTCAATTGGGTTGAGGTCAGGTGATTGTGGAGGCCAGGTCATCTGATACAGCACTGCTTCACTTTAATTATTGGTCAAATAGCACTTACACAGCCTGAACGTGTGTTGAGTCATTGTCCTGTTGAAAAGCAAATGATAGTCCCACTAAGCGCAAACCAGATGGGATGGCGTATCGCTGCAGAATGCTGTGGTAGCCATGCTGGTTAACCTCTCTAGGATCGTTCGGGACGCTAGCATCCCACCTCGCCAACAGCCAGTGAAATTGCAGGGCGCCAAATTCAAAACAACAGAAATCTCATAATTAAAATTCCTCAACCATACAAGTATTTTAAACCATTTTAAAGATACGCTTCTCGTTAACCTCTAGCGACGAGCAATCCCGTATCCGGGAGCGTAATCATAGCCTCAAGCTCATTACCATAACGCAACGTTTCCTATTCATGAAAATTGCAAATGAAATGAAATAAATATATTCAAACACAAGCTTAGCCTTTTGTTAACAACACTGTCATCTCAGATTTTCAAAATATGCTTTTCAACCAAAGTCTACACAAGCATTTGTGTAAGAGTATTGATAGCCTAGCATAGCATTAAGCCTAGCATTCAGCAGGCAACATTTTCACAAAAACAAGAAAATCATTCAAATAAAATCATTTACCTTTGAAGAACTTCGGATGTTTTCAATGACGAGACTCTTAGTTAGATAGCAAATGTTCATTTTTTCCAAAAATATTATTTGTGTAGACGAAATAGCTCCGTTTTGTTCATCACGTTTGGCTAAGAAAAAGACAGGAAAATGCAGTCACTTACAACGCCAAACTTTTTTCCAAATTAGCTCCATAATATCGACAGAAACATGGCAAACGTTGTTCAGAATCAATTCTCAAGGTGTTTTTCACATATCTATTCGATAATCTATCAGTGGTGGCAGTTGGCATCTCATTAGAAGCAAATGGAAAAATACTGCAGCTGGAGATTACGCAATAATTGTGACGGAGGACACCAAGCGACCACCTGGTAGATGTAGTCTCTTATGGTCAATCTTCCAATGATATGCCTACAAATACGTCAGAATGCTGTCGGCACCTTGGGGAAGCGACAGAAAGCCTAAGCCCATTCGTGGCCCATTCACAGCCATATAAGGAGTCATTGGCATGAGGCGGTTTCAAAAATTGCGGGACTTCCTGATTGGATTTTTATCTGGGTTTTTTCTGTAACATCAGTTCTATGACACTCACAGACAATATCTTTGCAGTTTTGGAAACGTCAGAGTGTTTTCTTTCCAAAGTTGTCAATTATATGCATAGTCGAGTATCTTTTCGTGGCAAAATATCTTGTTTAAAACAGGAACGTTTTTCATCCAAAAATTAAAATAGCGCCCCCTATATCCAAGAAGTTAATCCAACCACAGTGTCCGATTTCAAAAAGACTTTTCAGTGAAAGCAGAACATATCATTATGTTAGGTCAGCAACTAGTCACAGAAAGCATTCAGCCATTTTCCAACCAAAGAGAGGTGCCACAAAAAGCAGAAATATAGATCAAATGAATCACTAACCTTTGACGATCTTCATCAGATGACACTCCCAGGACTCAATGTTACACAATACATGTATGTTTTGTTCGATCAAGTTCATATTTATATCCAAAAACCTCAGTTTACATTGGCGCCATGTTCAGAAATGCCTCCAAAACATCCGGAAAAATTGCAGAGAGCCACATCAAATAACAGAAATATTCATTAACATTGATGAAAGATACATGTTTTACATAGAATTAAAGATAAACTTGTTCTTAATGCAACCCCTGTGTCAGATTTTTAAAAAGCTTTACTGCAAAAACACAATATTCAATAATCTGAGAACAGCGTTCAGCCACAAAAGCAAGCTATACAGTTACCTGCCAATTTGTGGAGTCAACAAAAGTCATAAATAGCATTATAAATCTTCACTTACCTTTGCTAATCTTCGTCGGAATGCACACCCAGGACTCCCACTTCCACAAGGAATGTTTGTTTTGTTCGATTACGTCCATATGTATGTCCAAATACCTCCGTTTTGTTAGCACGTTTAGTTCACTATTCCAAAGGCACAATGCGCGAGTGCAAAATCCAGACGAAAAGTCAAAAGAGTTCCATTACAGTTTGTAGAAACATGTCAAACAATGTTTACAATCAATCCTTAGGGTCTTTTTATAATAAATCTTCAATAATATTCCAACCGGACAATAGCGTATTCATTACAGAAGAAGAAGAATGCACGGCGTGACCGCTCAGTAAACAACTGATTGACCTCAGCCTAATCCACTGGTTGAAACAGCTTTTATTCAACCACCTTCCACAATAGAAGCCTCAAACAACTTTCTAAAGACTGTTGACATCTGCTGGAAGCCTTGGGAAGTGCAATCTGGCCCCATAGACACAGCATATTGGATAGGCAATCACTTAAATGAAACTACAAACCTCAGATTTGTCTCAGGTTTTCACCTGCCATATGAGTTCTGTTATACTCACAGACATCATTCAAACAGTTTTAGAAACTTCAGAGTGTTTTTTATCCAATTGTCACGTTCGTTGAATGGAGAAGACCAAGGCGCAGCGTGATGTGAATATATTCTTCTATTTATTAATGAAGAAACACTAAACAAACTATACAAAACAACAAAACGAACGTGGCACTATATATAAACAAGTGCAGACACAGGCAACTAACCATAGACAATAACCCACGAAATACCCAAGGAATATGGCTGCCTAAATATGGTTCCCAATCAGAGACAACGATAAACAACTGCCTCTAATTGAGAACCAATCTAGGCAACCATAGACATACATAACACCTAGACTAGTAAACACCCATAGACATACAAAATCCCTAGACAGGACCAAAAACACATACATCACCCATGTCACACCCTGACCTAACCAAAATAATAAAGAAAATAAAGAATACTAAGGTCAGGGCGTGACACCAATACTACTAATAATATGCATATATTAGCATCTGTGACAGAGTAGCAGGAAATTAACTCTCAAATTTGGACTCATCAGACCAAAGGACATATTTACACCAGTCTAATGTCCATTGCTCGTGTTTCTTGGCCCAAGCAAGTCTCTTCTTATTATTGTTGTCCTTTAGTAGTGGTTTCTTTGGTTTTTGCGACTGCACTTGAAGAAACCGTCAAAGTCCTTGAAATGTTCCGGATTGACTGACCTTCATGTCTCAAGATAATGATGCACTGTCGTTTCTCTTTGCTTATTTGAGCTGTTTTTGTTTGCCATAATATGGACTTGGTATTTTACCAAATAGGGCTAACTTCTGTATACCACCCCTACCCTGTCACAACACAACTGATTGTCTCAAACGCATCCACAAATGAACTTTTAACAAGGCACACCTGTTCATTGAAACGCATTCCTCATGAAGCTGGTTGAGTAGAGGTCGACCGATTAAATGGAATGGGCGATTAATTAGGGCCGATTTCAAGTTTTCGTAACAATCGGAAATCAGTATTTTTGGATGCCTATTTTGAAGATTTTTTTAAAAATGTAAAAACTTTATGTAACGAGGCAAGTCAGTTAAGAACACATTCTTATTTTCAATGATGGCCTAGGAACAGTGGGTTAACTGCCTTGTTTAGGGGCAGAACGACAGATTTTTACCTTGTCAGCTCAGGGATTCAATCTTGCAACCTTACGGTTAACTAGTCCAACGCTCTAACCACCTGCCTCACGAGAAGCCTGCCTGTTACGTGAATGCAGTAAGAAGCCAAGGTAAGTTGCTAGCTAGAATTAAACTTATCTCATAAAAAACAATCAATCAATCATAATCACTAGTTAACTACACAGGGTTGATGATATTACTTAGTTTATCTAGCGTGTCCTGCATTGCATATAATCGATGCAGTGTGCATTCGCGAAAAAGGTCTGCCGTTGCTCCAACGTGTACCTAACCATAAACATCAATGCTTTTCTTAAAATCAATACACAGAAGTATATATTTTTAAACCTGCATATTTAGCTAAAAGAAAGGTTAGCAGGCAATATTAACCAGGTGAAATTGTGTCACTTCTCTTGTGTTCATTGCACACAGTCAGGGTATATGCAACAGTTTTGACCGCCTGGCTCATTGCGAACTAATTTGCCAGAATGTTACGTAATTATGACATAACATTGAAGGTTGTGCAATGTGACAGCAATATTTAGACTTAGGGATGCCATCCGTTAGATAAAATACGTAACGGTTCCATATTTCACTGAAAGAATAAACGTTTTGTTTTTTCGAACTGATAGTTTCCAGATTTGACCATATTAATGACCTAATGCTCGTATTTCTGTGTGTTATTATGTTATAATTAAATCTATGATTTGATCGAGCAGTCTGACTGAGCGATGGTAGGCACCAGCAGGCTCGTAAGCATTCATTCAAACAGCACTTTGGTGCGTTTTGTCAGCAGCTCTTCGCAATGCTTCAGGCATTGCACTGTTTATGACTGCAAGCCTATCAACTCCCAAGATTAGGCTGGTGTAACCGATGTGAAATGGCTAGCTAGTTAGCGGGGTGCTCGCTAATAGCGTTTCAAACATCACTCGCTCTGAGACTTGGAGTAGTTGTTCCCCTTGCTCTGCATGGGTAACGCTGCTTCGAGAGTGGCTGTTATCGATGTGTTCCTGGTTCGAGCCCAGGTAGCGGCGAGGAGAGGGATGGAAGCTATACTGTTACACTGGCAATACTAAAGTGCCTATAAGAACATCCAATAGTCAAAGGTATATGTAATACAAATCGTATAGAGAGAAATGGTCCTATAATTCATATAATAACTACAACCTAAAACTTCTTACCTGGGAATATTGAAGTCTCATGTTAAAAGGAACCACCAGCTTCCATATGTTCTCATGTTCTGAGCAAGGAACTTAAACGTTAGCTTTCTTACATGGCACATATTGCACTTTTACTTTCTTCTCCAACACTTTTTTTGCATTATTTAAACCAAATTGAACATGTTTCATTATTTATTTGAGGCTAAATTGATTTTATTGATGTATTATATTAAGTTAAAATAAGTGTTCATTCAGTATTGTTTTAATTGTCATTATTACAAAATAAATTTAAAAACCCGTCCGATTTAATCGGTATCTGCTTTTTTTGGTCCTCCAATAATCTGTATCGTAGTTGAAAAATCATAATCGGTCGACCTCTAGTTGAGAGCATGCCAAGAGTGTGCAAAGCTGTCATCAAGGCAAAGGGTGGCTACTTTGAAGAATCTGAAATATAAAATATGTTTTGATTTGTTTAACACTTTTTTGGTTACTACATGATTCCATATGTGTTATTTCATAGTTTTTATGTTTTCACTATTATTCTACAATGTTGAAAAGAGTTTAAAAAAAAATGTTTTTAACTTGAATGAATAGGTGTGTCCAAACTTTTGGCTGGTACTGTACATGGCTGCATACTACTGTCATGACATTGGCCTGCGGGTAGGTCTATGACAGTCATAAATACCTCTTCTCCCCGTTTTTCCTCTCTCTACCCTACTAATGTTACATTTGCAAAACCCTTGGTTAACATAGAGATTCTGGGAACATCAGAAGGTGGGGGGAAATGAACTATATTCTGGTAATCCGACCAATTGAGCATATGCGGTGGTTCTTAATGAATATGATGTCAGTTCGGTTGTCATCTGAGACATTCTCATCAATGATAAGATGACATAAACTCTACAGTGGAAAGTCTACACATCAGAGTTATCGGATTCACATGGAATTGTTGTTCAATTTAAATGTTTGAATATGAAATTATTTGTGATGGGATGAAATGTGATTTTAGCTTCTAAAATGTGAGATTTGGGTTTTCATAAGGTCATGGGCTATAAAACTTTTCAAACACGCCCTCCTCTCCCTTCTTATATAAAGCCTTGACGAAAATATAACCTCCTGTTCTGAGGATGTATGGACGATGGTTCGATGTCAGAATGGTTCAGAACGAAGCCAACATCAGCGTGAGCTTTGGTTGCGAATGGTATGAACTTTGAACTCTTATTCACTACAGAAGTGATACCTCCTAGTCGTTGAGTTAGCAACAGCAGATGCAAACAAGGGTTAGGAAGGAACAGACAGAGTATCCCGTCTACCACGCAACGACGTTACTACAATGTATCCAATTGACCACCAGAGACATTTTTCAAAGGACAAAGGACTCGGTTTGGCAACACGACCTTCCATCTACCACCAACCTACCGAAGCGCGGCTCAGAGTAAATATTTATTGCATTTTCCTTTTCCAAATGGGCAGTAATTTAGAATGCATAAGATACTGTATTTACGATAGCACAGCTTCGCCCTTTGTTCCTCAGTCTTCCCGCTCTTTCACTCAAACCCGGCCCTTTTCTTTTGTGTAACAAGCTGTCATATCTGTTCCGCCCGCTAGGGACGTTTTTCTTTATGACGTAATTTGTAATCAAGTTATGATGTAATTATGTGTATGTCTAATTCTGTGTAATTACTTAGGTATTTAGGAAATAAATAATTAAACCCAATTTTGAATTGCTGATTCAACTTGTGAGCCAGGGTTCGTGCAGATAACCAAGAATTTACAAATTTACAACTGAATTAAGATGACGATTAATATTGACTGCTATTGATGTAAAATATTACTAGGTCTTTAAGAGTTTATTCGGAAGATAACAGCTCTATAAATATTATTTTGTGGTGCACTGTCTCTCTTGTTAATCACGTTTACATGATTAGCTCAATCAGAAATTATTTTATAGCATAGCATGTCATATCACTTAATCCGGCATAGCCAAAGACATGACATTATATACTACATTCTAAATCCTTCCTACCAAAAACAATAGACATTCAGACAGGTAAGGGCCTTGCTGCCAACCAGACAGATATACAGCTATCATTAACACTATATTTCCATCAGATCTGATTGAATGGTTGAATACTCATCACTGTTTCTCCAAATCAAAAACATACCAAATGTAGAAAAAGCATTGGATGGGGTAGAAAAGAAAACGTCTCAATATTTTTTGGGACAACATAAGTTAAAATCGGGGTGTTTTCTGTAGCTGGCCTTCGTGTCTATTACGAGTGTTGTGTTTTCTTCTCTATTGTATTTTTAATACTAATGCTACTCTGTTATTTTCTTTGCTCCTGTATTCTTGTAGGTTAATCTGCTCCCAGATGCCTAACCAGGTCCTCCAGGGCATTAGTATAATTGACACACCAGGAATCCTGTCTGGAGAGAAGCAACGCGTTAGTCGAGGTCAGTAGCTAGCTATCAAGCTGAGATGTGACATTGATACAGGAGGATGGACTACACTGCCAAAATACTTTAAGATGTACACTTCAGCCACTCAATGTTGCTTTTATTAACATCAACCACCCTTTTAAAACTATAAATCATTAAACTACCCAACTTGGAGAGCTATGGTGGTACTTTTCTTTAAGAAAGAATAGTCATTTTGATTGTGGTGGATCATGTATCAAGTCTATCCTTGTTTGTATACATTTTACAGATGCACATTTTTCACATACTGGCATTTTTGTATTCTACAGTGCAGTAAGGGCAAATGGGTAGCTATCAAGTGTGTTTCAAGTGTCAGAGCATGGGTTGGAGAGCTTTATTAAGTGTTTTGTGTAATTCACCAGCTAGATAAGCAGCATGTTCATGCTCTCAATATGTACAGGATCTCACTGTAAGCCAGCTGTGTGTCATAATTGTACAAATATTACATTGAATAATATCATCACCATGAAGCACCAATGGTACAGCATGATGCAACACCTCCAGGGCTCTAGCTATGTTTTCTCCCGAATTGGAATCCAACAATGGATTTCTAAGCCTCCACTGGAAACCCTGAGATATGAAGTCATACCGTAGGCCTTGTTAGCAGCCCCACTCAAGTTTCCTCCATGTTGAGAAAATGATGGTAACCTCAACCCTATTTTAGATATTAGGGTAATCATGTGCTGCCCTGTTCTCACTTTCTTTTCCTCTTTTTGAAAAACCACAAGGTTTCTGATATGAAAAGCTGTCAAGAAAAACGATACTTATAAGACAGAAACATTGGGTGCAATTACAGAAGTGTTAGGGCCATTTGGGACGCATACCATGGAGATTCTGGGCATTCTTCTACTTCTGTTCCTGCTTTTCTCTCTGTGTACAGCTGAGGTTGCAGCCATTTCAACATGATTTTAATGGTTCATAGCATCATGACATCAGTAGTTTTCATGTTGAGTTATATTATACATTTTTACACAGAGTAGGCCTTTAATATGATCAATAACGTCATGGCCAAGTGATATAATTCATGACCACTGGACTTGATGAACTCAGAGTAGTTGTCATCAAAATAAAAAACGGGTGTTGATATCTTTCCAAGTTCCAATGATTCAAATTAGTCATGCAGAGGAAGTTTGTTTCATGAGTGTCCTTCAGGCTACTATACCGATGTCCGCTGTCTCTCACGTCTCTCACGTCATTACAGCATTGACTGTTCCCACACTCTCCTCTCTCTCAGAGCTCCTCCTAGCTAAATGACTTGGCCCAGTCTGGCTGCTTGCATTCTTTATAGCCTTGTAACCCCTGTCATTGTCTGTGATTATGAAAATAGAGCTGGAATGGATAGTTGCCATTTTACTGGCTCCTGACTAATTTTAGTGTTTTTATTTTGCGACGATCTTAACTTTTTTGGACGTAATATATATATATATATATATATATTTTTTTTTTTTACCTTTATTTATACGGGTTCTTTCTAATTTAGATAATATCTCTTTTCCAAGATAGACCTGGTCCAATAGCAGCAGGGGGAACAACGTTTCAGACAAAACAACTTACATTAACACAACATTAAACAAAACTATAAACACACATACAGTACAACAATTACATATTACGTTAAAAACACAAACATCTTGACTAAAAACAGCTGGCCTAAAAACAATTACACTCTTCTATGATATATACATCGATCAAGTGTTTAAACTCCACCAACGAAACTAGATCATCACATTTTAAAATGTTCAGGAGAGAATTCCAGGACCACGGTGCTGAGTAACTATAACTATTTCTACCAAGACCTGTTCTAATTTTTGGTTCTGTTAGAAGCAAATCAGAATGGGACCGTAATTTATATTTATTTACTGACCTGACTAAAAAAAGAACAGAGATAAAATGGCATTTTACCCATTTTGTCCTTATAAATCAGTGTATACCAGTGTTTAAGCCTACGCAATGTTTCCACCGTCGTTTCCTATGACTGAAAAGAAAACGTATAGAAATCAGAACGGTGATCACCAACCTCGATTTGGATGAAGATTTCTACTTCAACGAGTCAGGGGTGCAGGACATACTGCTCACCCCGGACCAGGCCCTAAGAGAGGCCGACGTGTGGGCACCCTGACACAGCTACTATACGTCGGCGAGTACATAAACCACCTTTACCCTCCGTTCTATTGGCGAGTGTACAATCACTGGAGACCAAATTGGACGAGCTGTAGACCATACTATTTACCAAGAGAGTTTTCATCGATGTTTTTCTATTTATCACCACAAACCGATGCTGGCACTAAGACCGCACTCAACGAGCTGTATAGGGCCATAAGCAAACAAGAAAATGCTCATCCAGAGGAGGCGCTCCTAGTGGCCAGTGATTTTAATGCAGAAAAACTGAAATCCGTCTTACCTAATTTCACCTGTGTAACTAGAGGCGGAAAAACTCTAGATCACCTTTACTCCACACACAGAGATGCATACTAAGCTCTCCTTCGCCCTCTATTTGGCAAATCTGACCATAACTGTCACGCCTTGATCTGTTTCACCTGTTCCTGTTATTGTTTAGACCCCCTCCAGGTGTCGCTTATTTTCTCCAGTGTATTTATCCCTGTGTTTCCTGTCTCTGTGCCAGTTCGTCTTATATGTTTCCAAGTTAACCAGCGTTTTTCCCGTTCTCCTGCTTTTTGCATTCTCCTTTTTCTAGTCCTCCCAGTTTTGACCTTTTTTGCCTGTTTCTGGACTTTGTACCCACCTGCCTGACCATTCTGCCTGCCTTGACCACGAGCCTGTCTGCCACTCTGTACCTCCTGGACTCTGATCTGGTTTTGACCTTTTTGCCTGTCCATGACCATTCTCTTGCCTACCCCTTTGGATTAATAAACATGCATTTGGGTCTCGCCTTGTGCCTTGATATGAACTATTTCCTCCTGATTCTTTCTTACAAGCTGAAAAGCTCAAACAGGAAGTACCAGTGTCGCGCTCAACACTAAAGTGGTCCATTGAAGTGAATGGTAAGCTACATTACTGTTTCGCTAGCACAGACTGGACTATGTTACAGGATTCATCCAATCGCATTGAGGAGGAGTTTACCACATCAGTCTCGGGCTTCATTAACCTTTGACTGCAGTGGGATAATTCAGGGTCGCACAAAGTGATTCTTGGTAGCGTTAAACAAATCTACTTTGAAACAAAAGTATACACCTCACACACATGGTTGTGGGTGTAAAAAAAGACCTGTACCATGTCAGATGTAGAGTTGAAATGTATACACTTTTGAGTTTGCCTCCCAAATGTGCACTTTATATACGTCACAGAAGACGGAAATATAACAAAACTGTTTATCAGATGTGGCAGGTCTTGCAAACGATCACGGATTACAAAGGGAAACCCAGAAGCGAGCTTCCCAGCGATGCAAGCCTACCAGATGAGCTAAATACCTTCGATACTCGCTTCGAGGCAAGCAACACTGAACCATGCATGAGAGCACCAGCTGTCCCGAATGACTGTGTGATCACGCGCTTCGTAGCCGATGTGAGTAGGACCTTTAAACAGGTTAACATTCACAAGGCCATAGATTACCAGGACGTATACTCAGAGCATTCGCTGACCAGCTGGTAAGTGTCTTCACTAACTCTTTCAATCTCTCCCCGACCCAGTCTGTAATACCTACATGTTTCATGCAGACCACTATAGTCCCTGTGCCCTTGAACGCCTAGGTAACCTGTCTAAATGACTATCACCCTCTTGCACTTGCATATTTAGCCATGAAATGCTTTGAAAGGCTGGTCATGGCTCACATCTATCAGGAATCAAGGTAAGACCCAGATGCAGACACGTCGAGTTGACAATGGTTTCATATTCCAACAGGGGCAGGCAAAAGACAGGTCAAGGCAGGCAGAGGTCAGTAAACCAGAGATGGGGCAACGGTACCGGATGGCAGGCAGGGTCAGAGTAGACAGAAGTCAACAATCCAGAGGTTGAGCAAAGGTACAGGTCGGCAGGCAGGCTCAAGGTCAGGGTCAGGCAGAGTGGTCAGGCAGGCGGGCTCAGAGAGTCAGGACAGGCAAGGGTCAAACCCAGGATGGCGAGAAAAAGAGTGACTGTGAAAAGCAGGAGCAGAGAACATAGGTATAAATGCACAGGGGATAATGGGTAAGCTGGGCGACATCTGGAGAGGGGTGGAGATAATCACAAAGACTGGTGAAACTGATCAGGGTGTGTCAATATCATCTCAGACAACTTGGACCCACTCCAATTCACATACCGCCCCAACAGATCCACAGATAATGCAATTTTCTCTTTCCCACCTGGACAAGAGAGACACCTATGTGAGAATGCTATTCATTGACTACAGCTCAGCATTCAACACCATAGCGCCCTCAAAGCTCATCACGAAGCTATGGACCCTGGGACTGAACACCTCCCTCTGCAACTGGATCCTGGAATTCCTTACAGGCCGCCCCCAGGTGGTGAGTGTAGGCAACGACACATCCATGCTGATCCTCAACACGGTGGCCCCTCAGGGGTGCGTGTTCAGTCCTCTCCTGTACTCCCTGTTCACTCACAACTGTATGGCCGCTCACTATTCCAACACCATCATTCAGTTTGCAGATGACACGGCGGTGGTAGGCCTGATCACTGACGACGATGAGACTATAGGGAGGAGGGTCAGAGACCTGGCAATGTGGTGCCTGGATAAAAACCTCTCCCTCAACGTCAGCAAGACAAAGAAGCTGATCATGGACTAAAGGAAACAGAGGGCCTAACAAGCCCACATTCACATTTACTGGGCTGAAGTGGAGTGGGTTGAGAGCTTCAAGTTCCTAGGTGTCCACATCACTAAGGATCTATCATGGTCCACACACACCATCACAGTCGCGAAGAGGGCACAACAATGCCTCTTCTCCCTCAGGAGGCTGAAAAGATTTGGCATGGGCCCTCAGATCCTAAAAAAGTTCTACAGCTGCACCATTAAGAGCATCTTGACTCACTACATCACCGCTTGGTATGGCCACTGCTTCACATATGGCCGCAAGGTGCTACAGAGGGTAGTGCATATGGCCCAGGACCTCTATACCAAGCGGTATCAGTGGAAGGTCCTAAAAATTGTCAAAGACTCCAGCCACCCAAGTCTTAGACTGCTCTCTCTGCTAACCCACAGCAAGTGGTACCGATGCACCAAGTCCGGAACCAACAGGAACCTGAACAGACTCTACCCCAAGCCATAAGACTGCTCGAGTGCCTTCAGAAAGTATTCATACCTATTATTCCACATTTTGTTGTGTTACAGTCTGAATTCAAAATGGATTAAATAAATACAAATTCACCCATCTACACACAATACCCTCTATGAAAGTGAAAATGAAATACATATGCCATTTACATAAGTATTATCACCCCTGAGTTAATACTTTGTAGAAGTGCCTTTGGCGGCAATCACAGCTTTGAGTCGCCTTGGGTATGTCTGTATCAGCTTTGCATATCTGGATTTGGGGATTTTCTCCCATTTTTTCCTTGCAGATTTTCTCAAGCTCTGAGATGGGGAGTGGCTGTGAACAGCAACCTTCATGTCTTTCCACAGATTTTCAATGGGATTCAGGTCTGGGCTTTGGCAGGGCTTTCACATTCTTTGGAGCTTTGGAAGGACTTTCACATTCTTGTTCTGCAGCCATTCCAGCGTTGCTTTGGCTGTATGCTTGGGGTCATTGTCCTGCTGGAACGTAAATCTTCGCTCCAAGTCTAAGGCCATTTGCACTTTGAAGCAGGTTCTCATCAAGGATTTACCTGTATTTGTCTCCATTCATTGGTCCCTCTATCCTTACCAGTCTCCCAGTCACTGCTGCTGAAAGCATCCCCATAACATGATGCTGCCATCACTATGCTTTACGGTAGGCATGGTGTTAGATGGGTGATGAGCTGTGCCTGGCAGCTCTTTATATTCAGGAAAAATAGTTACATTTTTGATTCATCAGACTGCAGAATATTTTGCTTTATGCTCTTTCATGGGCCTTTTTTGCAAACTCTAGGCTTGATGTCATGTGCCTTTTTGTCAGGAATGGTTTCCGTCTGGCCACTCTCCTATAAAGCCCAGATTGGTGAAGTGCTGTAAGTGCTGTTTTCCTTCTGGCAGAATCTCCCATCTCAGCCAAGGAACTGTAGATCTGTCAGAGGGGTCATTGGGTTCACCCCCTGACCAAGGTCCTTCTTACCTGGTTGCTCAGTCTGGTCGGACGTCCAGCTCTCGGCAGAGTCTGGGTAGTTTCATATTTTCTCCATTCCCCAATGATGGAGACCACTGTGTTCTCTGAGATTTTTGCCTTGACATGCACTGTCAACTGTGGGACCTTCTATAGTGTTGTGTCTTTGGCATCATTAAACTGAAGATTGGTAGTTTATCAAATCAATTCTCTGTCATTATTATTACATGATTAAATAATCAGGTAAATGTAATTTACTAGGAAGTTGGGGCACCAAGGAAAATATTCAGATTACAAATGTATAATTTTCCTAATATAACTTTCAGATATTATAATATCTGATAAATTAGTCTTCTAATTAATGAATTATTATTTACCTCACGTTAGTCTCATTCCAAACGTGGTAAATTGTTGGTTATCTGCACCAACCCAGTCTTCACTAAGAACCATCCATACATCAATTGTCTAAATCATTTATTTATTAACTAACTAAATAATCACAGAAATGCACACACAAACAAACAAAGTAGATATGGTTACAGGGAAATGATAGGGGATGTGCCCTGGTGGGATAAACCGGTATCGTGGCTTGGTAGACAAAGTGACTGAGAAGATAAGACACTACAAAGTTGATAATTATAACCATTGAAATGCTAATCCTTTGCACATGAACGCTCACTCATTCGGGAATAATTGCAATCAATATATATATTTACGCTCAGTGTGTCGTCATGATCTCTGTTGGAAGTTCATCCGCCCCTCTCTCTGCGTCCCTGGAGTCTTTTGGTTAGAATGGCTACTTCAGAGTAACATTCAGAAATGTTGTTATAGAATAGATGTTTCGGCGGTTGTCGGCCTTCGCATTCAATGGTATAGAATTCCTAGCTGCAGACTAGTAATTAGTATCAAAGATTTTCTCTTATTCTGTCGGATTGATAGTCTCAGAGTTTAACCACAAGGTATGGTTAAAACTCTTTTGGGATAGGGGGCAGAATTTTCAATTTTGGATTAATAGCGTGCCCAGAGTGAACTGCCTCCTACTCTGTCCCAGATGCTAATAATGCATATTAGTATTAGTATTGGATAGAAAACACTCTGAAGTTTCTAAAACTGTTTGAATGATGTCTGTGAGTATAACAGAACTCATATGGCAGGCGAAAACCTGAGAAAAATCAAACCAGGAAGTGTGACATCTGAGGTTTGTAGTTTTTCAAAGAAAAGGCCTACCGAATACACATTGGGATATGGATAAAGTTGCACTTTCTACGGCTTCCATGAGATGTCAACCGTCTTTAGAAACTTGAATGAGGATTCTACTATAAAGAAGGGGCTCATGAGACCTGTTTGAGTCAGTGGTCTGGCATAGTGCCTTGGTCTCATGACGCGCGCTTTCGGCAGAGTTACCTCTCGTTCCAGTGCTTTTCTTCAGACATAGGAATTCTTCGGTTGGAACATTATTGATGTTTTATGTTAAAAAATATCCTAAAGATTGATTCCATACATCATTTGACATGTTTCTAAAGGACTGTAATGGAACTTTTCAAGTTTTTGTCTGGACGAAGTGCCTGCACCTCATGAAGATGGATTACTGGGCTGAACATGCTAACAAAAAGTGGCTATTTGGACATAAATTATGGACTTTATGGAACAAATCAGTCATTTATTGTTGAACTGGGATTCCTGGGAGTGCCTTCTGATGAAGATCATCAAAGGTAAGTGAATATTTATGGTGTTATTTCTAACTTCTGTTGACTCCAAAATGGCACATATTTCTCTGGCTGGATTGGGCTCTGAGCGCCGTTCTCAGATTATGCTTTTTCTGTAAAGTTTTTTAAAAATCTGACACAGCGGTTGCATTAAGGAGAAGTCTATCTTTAATTCTGTGAATAACAGTTGTATCTTTTATCAATGTTTATTATGAGTATTTTTGCAGAATCACCGGATGTTTTGGAATCAAAACATTACTGCACGTAACGTGCCAATTAGATATAAATATGCGCATTATCGAACAAAACATACATGTATTGTGTATCATGATGTCCTATGAGTGTCATCTGATGAAGATCATCAAAGGTTAGTGATTAGTTTGATCTATATTTCTGCTTTTTGTGACTGCTATCTTTGGCTGGAAAATTGGCTATGACCTAACATAATCATATGCTGTGCTTTCACTGTAAAGCATTTTTTAAATTGGACATGATGGGTAGATTAACAAGATGTTTATCTTTCATTTGCTGTATTGGAATTGTTAATGAGTGAAGGTTACATATTTCGACAAAATATTTTTGAATTTGGCGCGCTGCATTTTTGTTGTCGAGGGGTTCCGCTAGCGGAACGCCTGCCCTAGTAAGGTTAAAAGATTCAGCAATCTACTCAAACCTTAGTCCTCTCATGGTAATCGAGGTAAGCTGGCCTAATAAGAAATCCTTCAGGAGGGAGTTATAATCGTAACAGTAGAAAGGGGCTGTCCCATGACGCCAGATCAATGTCTGTGCTCATGGGGCGGGCCATTGATTTAGTTAAACTCCAAAGGGAATTGGAGTTTCTTTCATTAAACAGTTTAAATTCATATTACATAATTTCACAAATAGTTTCGTCTTTACTCATTCATTTTATACAACAATTAGATGCAAGCCTCACAACTGAGACTCTTGTATAAACAGAGTTATGGTAATGTGGCTGTATTGTCTCTCATGAGTTTCACAAAATTGTACAAAACGGACTAGTTCGTAGCTGGATTCTACCCCGGCCATGTACATATTCTCCAAAACATGGAGATTGTTTAGTTCTCAAGTTATGTGATGTGGAAGAGGTTCCTTTGTTCTCCTGTGAACCTCACTCTGTCTATACTCTGGCCATGAGGAGAGAAACTCCTCTAGGAATATATGACCTGCCTAACAGAGCCTGGGTGTAGGCGGAAGAGAGAGAGGGGGATGGTGCTTGCTGTACCCAAAGAGGGCCACGTCATGACAATAGGCAGTTGTGTTTCTTTCTAAATCATGTCTGAACAATTGAGTTGGCCACAGGTGGACTCCAATCCAGGTAGTGACATCTCAAGGATGATCAAAGGAAATGGGATGCACCTGAGCTCAATTTGGAGTGTCATAGCAAAGGGGTGTGAATACTTATGTAAATCAGATATTTCTTTAGTCAATTTTCAACATAAAAAAAACATTTAAAAAAACATTAAAACATGTTTTCACTTTTTCATTATGGGTTATTGTGTGTAGATGGGTGAGAGAAAAATCTATATTTAATAAATTTTGAATTCAGGCTGTAACACTACAAAATGTGGAATAAGTCAAGCGGTATGGATACTTTCTGAAGGCGACTGTAAATAGTTAGTCCGGGTAGCTATTTGGTTAACTATTTAACTATCTGCATTAACGCTTTTTACACGAACATTTTTGACTCACATACGCTACTGTTAATTATCGGTCACTATTCCTCGTAATATGTACATATTAGGGATGCACCAATATGATATTTTTGGCCGATACCAATATCCAATATTTTCTTTGCCAAAAAAACTTGATACAGATACCGATAAACAATATTTAAAAATGTTGCAGCCTTTTATGCATTCTAGTACAGTTAAATAGTTTAAACAAAGTGTCATATGTTCATGTGTTCAGTTAGAAACAGATTGTTTAATAACTTGTAAATGAGAAAAATGACAAATCCATTAATTTTTATCACAACACAGACATTCATGACACAAATTTTAGCTGCCACATATTACAAAGATGGTTAATTTGTTGGTGGCTCTTCTTACTATCCAATCTTGACTGTATGGAGAAACTTAAAATGCTTTGAAAGAAATATTGGATTAAACTAAAATGCAGTTAATAATTTTAGCTGACTCTAGGCTGTCGTAAACTGCTATAAATGGCTTAAAGTTAAACTTAAAGTTTTCAAATGTGCTCAACTGACTTGACTAGTAAAATGCGAGCAAATTTACAACACATCTCATCTTTCATTTAGGAAATTAAAAAATAAACAAAAGAACAAAACTGCTTTGTTTTAAATTAAATTAAACTCTTGACCTATACGAGCCATGAATAAACAGCAGAAAAGCCATAGGACTTAGTCAATTTATTTCCAGTGACTCTAGATGTCTGGGTTACATTATGACTGTCTAATTACAATTGTAACATTTGGGGAAGAAAAACTTTTAACAAAGAGGACCAGCTCGGCTTTGTCGCAAGAGAGTCTTTGTTTTTTTTGTCTACAATGTGTGAAGCTGCACTGAAAAGGTGCTCACTGTCCACACTAGTACAGGTGCTTGTTACTTCTCCAGTATCCAAATGCATCTTCTTTCGTGGGAATAGTAGGTTCTGTCAAGTATGATAGTATCTGCAAATAATGGGAGGGGGGGGGGGGGGTTAGTACATTTAACATATTGCATTATTCCTGCATTCCAAAGTATCATTAGGCATAGATCAACATTGGCAAATGTTGGCTGATGTAGTAACAGAAAATAAAAATTCAACGCGTCTCTCTCTCACAGAGATGCACGCACACACACACAAACACACGTATGTCCCCATTACCAATAAAACATAATCAACACCTATGGGTCTCCCGGTCGCGGCCAGCTGCGACAGAGCCTGGACTGGAACCCAGAATCTCTAGTGGCACAGCTAGCACTGAGATGCAGTGCCTAACCCCAAGGTCTGTGTCGGCAGTTTGTTGAGCAGGCGTTTCAATGCCATGACAGAGGGTATCACGTCTGCTGCAGACATAGTTGATGAGCTTATTTCTCCAGTCAGTTGTTCTAATGGAGCTAGGAGTGTATTCATTCATGTTTTCAATGAGTCCACTGGTTTGTACTGATTGTTGCAGGTAACTCATAGCTAGCTACATACACACCAAGTACTCATTTCTGTTCCAGCTGGCTCTCCATCATGTAAAAAGTACTCTTCCATCTGGTGGAAATGTCTTGTTTAAGTCTTTTTGTTTTCACTCCAAGCTGCTCCTGTATTGCTCGCAGGCGGCTGTATGCTAACTGTGAGTGTTTAACATAACCCACTATCTTCCTACCTGTTGCCACTGTCAGATGTGTGGGCCAAAACACCTTCGTTCACAGCCAGTTGCAGCGTGCGTGCCATGCATGGCAAACTGACGACTCCGCATTCTTCCAAAGCCTTTGTCATGTTACGTGCATCATCACGTAGCACAGCGTGTACTTTGTTCTTGGGGATTTTCCAAGTTTCAAACATGTTCTCAAATGCAATTGAAATGGCAGCAGCGGTATGAGAACCAGAACATTCTTGAGCATGCAATACGGCTTTCCTCAGTACGGAATCCTGGTCGACCCACTGTGTTGTCAGTCTCAGCATGCTCATTTTATTGACAATTACATGAAGTTGATGCAAAGAGTCAATATTTGCAGAGTTGACCCTTCTTTTTCAAGATCTCTGCAATCCGCCCTGGGATGCGGTCAATTAACTTCTGGGCCACATCCTGACTGATGGCAGCCCATTCTTGCATCATCAATGCTTTGAGTTTGTCAGAATTTGTGGGTTTTTGTTTGTCCACCCGCCTCTTGAGGATTGACCACAAGTTCTCAATGGGATTAAGGTCTGGGGAGTTTTCTGGCCATGGACCCAAAATATCGATGTTTTGTTCCCCGAGTTCCTTAGTTATCACTTTTGCCTTATGGCAAGGTGCTCCATCATGCTGGAAAAGGCATTGTTCGTCACCAAACTGTTCCTGGATGGTTGGGAGAAGTTGCTCTCTGAGGATTTGTTGATACCATTCTTATTCATGGCTGTGTTCTTAGGCAAAATTGTGAGTGAGCCCACTCCCTTGGCTGAGAAGCAACCCCACACATGAATGGTCTCAGGATGCTTTACTGTTGGCATGACACAGGACTGATGGTAGCGCTCACTTTTTTTTCCAGATGCCCCAAACAATCGGAAAGGGGATTCATCAGAGAAAATGACTTTATCCCAGTCCTCAGCAGTCCAATCCCTGTACCTTTTGTAGAATATCAGTCTGTCCCTGATGTTTTTCCTGGAGAGAAGTGCCTTCTTTGCTGCCCTTATTGACACCAGGCCATCCTCCAAAAGTCTTTGCCTCACTGTGCTTGCAGATGCACTCACACCTGCCTGCTGCCATTCCTGAGCAAGCTCTGTACTGGTGGTGCCCCGATCCTGCAGCTGAATCAACTTTAGGAGATGGTCCTGGCACTTGCAGTCTTTTTTGGGGTGCCCTGAAGCCTTCTTCACAACAATTGAACCGCTCCTTGAAGTTATTGATGATCTGATAAATGGTTGATTTAGGTGCAATCTTACTGGCAGCAATATCCTTGCCTGTGAGGCCCTTTTTGTGCAAAGCAATGATGACAGCATGTGTTTCCTTACAGGTAACCATGGTTGACAGAGGAAGAACAATGATTCCAAGCACAACCCTCCTTTTGGAGCTTTCAGTCTGTTATTCAATCAGCATGACAGAGTGATCTCCAGCCTTGTCCTCATCAACAGTCACACCTGTGTTAACGAGAGAATCACTGACATGATCTCAACTGGTCCTTTTGTGGCAGGACTGAAATGCAGTGGAAATGTTTTTGGGGGATTCAATTCATTTGCATGGCAAAGAGGGACTTTGCAATTCATTGTAATTCATCTGATCACTCTTCATAACATTCTGGAGAATATGCAAATTGCCATCAATCAAACAGAGGCAGCAGACTTTGAAAATTAATATTTGTATCATTCTCAATTTTTGGCCATGACTGTACGCAGAGCCGATGCCGATGTTGCCATTTTTAACTAAT
Organism: Oncorhynchus gorbuscha; assembly: GCF_021184085.1. NCBI lineage: Eukaryota > Metazoa > Chordata > Actinopteri > Salmoniformes > Salmonidae > Oncorhynchus > Oncorhynchus gorbuscha. The sequence continues at coordinate 80,232,829 of NC_060182.1, forward strand.
AGCGTCCGATTCCGATATGCTTACCGATTTAACGTACATCCCTCTTACATATAGTTGAAGTCGGAGGTGTACAAACAATTAGGTTAGAGGCCTCTTCTTATGGCTTAGATTCCGGGATCGATATGACAACCGCCAGTGAAAGTGCAGGGCTTGGCGCCCTTCAAAACAACAGAAATCTCATAATTAAAATTCATAAAGTTAAAGGTATTTTACACCATTTTAAAGATAAACTTGTTGTTAATCCCACCAGTGTCCGATTTCAAAAAGGCTTTACGACAAAAGCACACCAAACGATTATGTTAGGTCTGCACCTAGTCACAGAAAAACACAACCATTTTTCCAGCCACAGAGAGGAGTCACAAAAAGCAGAAATAGAGATAAAATGAATCACTAACCTTGATGATCTTCATCAGATGACACTCATAAGACTTCATGTTACACAATACATGTATGTTTTGCTTGATAAAGTTCATATTTATATCCAAAAATCTCAGTTTACATTGGCGTGTTACATTCAGTAATGTTTTGCTTCCAAAACATCCAGTGATTTTGCAGAGTTGATGAAAATACAAGTGTTATGCATGGAACATTAGATAAACTTCTCTTTAATGCAACCGCTGTGTCAGATTTCATAAAAGAGTTATACTCATTCAAACAGTTTTAGAAACTTCAGAGTGTGTTCTATCCAAATATATATCCTAATCTAATAATATGCATATATTAGCAACTGGGCCTGAGTAGCAGGCAGTTTACTCTCGTCACCTTATTCATCCAAGCTACTCAATACTGCCCCCAGCCATAAGAGGTTTTAAACAGCTTATAAAATTCCCAAAAATGATGTCATGGCTTTAGAAGCTTCTGATAGGCTAACTGACATCATTTGAGTCAATATAATGTTTACATACCCTACATTATTCATCTCATATGTGTACGTATATACTGTACTCTATATCATCTACTGCATCCTTATGTAATACATGTATCACTAGCCACTTTAACTATGCCACTTTGTTTACATACTCATCTCATATGTATATACTGCACTCAATACCATCTACTGTATCTTGCCTATGCCGCTCTGTACCATCACTCATTCATATATCTTATGTACATATTCTTTATCCCCTTACACTTGTGTCTATAAGGTAGTAGTTTTGGAATTGTTAGCTAGATTACTTGTTGGTTATTACTGCATTGTCGGACCTAGAAGCACAAGCATTTCGCTACACTTGCACTAACATCTGCTAACCATGTGTATGTGACAAATAAAATTTGATTTGATTTTTAGGTGTACCTGTGGATGTATTTCAAGGCCTACCTTTAAACTCAGTGCCTCTTTGCTTGACATCATGGGAAAATCAAATGAAATCAGCCAATACCTCAATTTCCAAACACTTGAAGGTACCATGTTCATCTGTACAAACAATAGTACGCAAGTATAAAAACCATGGGACTACGCAGCTGTCATACCGCACAGGAAGGAGATGTGTTCTGTCTCCTAGAGATGACTTTGGTGTGAAAAGTGCAAATCAATCCCAGAACAACAGCAAAGGACCTTGTGAAGATGCTGGAGGAAACGGGTACAAAAGTATCTATGTCCACAGTAAAACGAGTCCTATGTAGACATAACCTGAAAGGCCGCTCAGCAAGAAAGAAGCCCCTGCTCCAAAACCGCCATAAAACAGACAGACCTTGGTTTGCGACTGCACATGGGGACAAAGATCAAACTTTTGGAGAAATTTCCTCTGGTCTGATGAAACAAAAATAGAACTGTTTGGCCATAATGTCCATCATTATGTTTGGAGGAAAAAGGGGGAGGCTTGCAAACCGAAGAACACCACCCCAACCGTGATGCACGGGGGTGGAAGCATCATGTTGTGGGGGTGCTTTGCTGCAGGAGGGACTGGTGCACTTCACAAAATAGATGGCATCATGAGGCAGGAAAATTATGTGAATATATTGAAGCAACATCTCAAGACATCAGTCAGGAAGTTAATGCTTGATCGCAAATGGGTCTTCCAAATGGACAATAACCCTAAGCATACTTCCAAAGTTGTGACAAAACTATTGGAGTGGCCATCACAAAGCACAGACCTCAATCCCATAGAACATTTGTGGGCAGAACAGAAAAGCATGTATGAGCAAGGAGGCCTACAAACCTGACTCAGTTACATCAGCTCTGTCAGGAGGAATGGGTCAGAACTCACCCAACTTATTGTGGGAAGCTTGTGGAAGGCTACCCAAAACATTTGACCCAAGTTAAACAATTTAAAGGCAATGCTACCAAATACTAATTGAGTGTATGTAAACTTCTGACCCACTGGGAATGTGATCAAAGAAATAAACGCTGAAATAAATAATTCTCCCTACTATTATTCTGACATTTCACATTCTTAAAATAAAATAAAGTGGTTATCCTACCTGACCTAAAACAGGGAATTTTTACTTGGATTAAATGTCAGGAATTGTGAAAAACTGAGTTTAAATGTACAGTGGGGAGAACAAGTATTTGATACACTGCCGATTTTGCAGATTTTCCTACTTACAAAGCATGTAGAGGTCTGTACACTTCAACTGTGAGAGACGGAATCTAAAACAAAAATCCAGAAAATCACATTGTATAATTTTTAATTAATTAATTTGCATTTTATTGCATGACATAAGTATTTGATCACCTACCAACCAGTAAGAATTCTGGCTCTCACAGACCTGTTTTTCTTTAAGAAACTCTCCTGTTCTCCACTCATTACCTGTATAAACTATACCTGTTTGAACTCGTTACCTGTGTAAATGACACCTGTCCACACACTCAATCACACAGACTTCAACCTCTCCACAATGGCCAAGACCAGAGAGCTGTGTAAGGACATCAGGGTTAAAATTGTAGACCTGCACAAGGCTGGGATGGGCTACAGGACAATAGGCAAGCAGCTTGGTGAGAAGGCAACAACTGTTGGCGCAATTATTAGAAAATGGAAGAAGTTCAAGATGATGGTCAATCACCCTCGGTCTGGGGCTCCATGCAAGATCTCACCTCGTGGGGCATCAATGATCATGAGGAAGGTGAGGGATCAGCCCAGAACTACACGGCAGGACCTGGTCAAGGACCTGAAGAGAGCTGGGACCACAGTCTCAAAGAAAACCATTAGGAACACACTACGCCGTCATGGATTCAAATCCTGCAGCACACGCAAGGTCCCCCTGCTCAAGCCAGTGCATGTCCAGGCCCGTCTGAAGTTTGCCAATGACCATCTGGATGATCCAGAGGAAGAATGGGAGAAGGTAATGTGGTCTGATGAGACAAAAGTAGTGCTTTTTGGTCTAAACTCCACTCGCCGTGTTTGGAGGAAGAAGAAGGATGAGTACAACCCCAAGAACACCATCCCAACCGTGAAGCATGGAGGTGGAAACGTCATTCTTTGGGGATGCTTTTCTGCAAAGGGAACAGGATGAGTGCACCGTATTGAGGGGAGGATGGATTGGGCCATGTATCGCGAGATCTTGGCCAACAACCTCCTTCCCTCAGTAAGAGCATTGAAGATGGGTCGTGGCTGGGTCTTCCAGCATGACAACGATCCGAAACACACAGACAGGGTAAGGAGTGGCTCCATAAGAAGCATCTTAAGGTCCTGGTGTGGCGTAGCCAGTCTCCAAACCTGAACCCAATAGAAAATCTTTGGAGGGAGACCTTCTAAAATACCGGTACTTGTCAATGAGCCAAAACATATATATATATATTTTTTTTTTCAAGGAGTGCCACAGCTGCCACGTGCACATGATTTAACCTGTATCTGTAGGCTAGTGTATGTGTACCTTGCTGTGTATTTTGTCTACAAGTAGGTAAACATTCATTCTATTGGGTAAACACTCATTCTATTAGGTAAACACTCATTCTGTTTCAGGATGCCCATAGTTTAGTCATTTTCAAATATGCTGGTTGGCTGTTGTATAAACACTAGTGGTGACTTTTAGATAGTTCTTTCACCCTTGGGCCGCTGTAGCGCTCTTAGTTAGAGGACATATAAACATCTAGTGTTTGTTTTGTGGCTGATATTTGTTTGCGTTACATCTTTCTTTTCAAGTCCAGGAAATCATTGCACTCTAATAGATTGTAAATCAAATGTTCTGCAGACAAAAGGCTACAAACAATAGCGGAACAGATGAATATCGGTAATTGTTGTTAATACAACAATGATACTACTTCAGTGTTGGCTGAGCGTCATGGTTGTAATATTGCTTGTTTTTCCCGCTCAACAGGCTATGATTTCTCTGAGGTGCTGCGATGGTTCGGAGAGCGGGTGGACCGCATCATCCTGCTCTTCGACGCCCACAAACTGGACATCTCAGACGAGTTCTCTGAGGCCATCAAGGCTTTCCGTGGCCAGGATGACAAGATCCGCGTGGTGCTGAACAAGGCTGACCAGGTGGACAGCCAGCAGCTGATGAGGGTCTACGGAGCTCTGATGTGGTCCCTTGGGAAAGTCATCAACACACCAGAGGTGGTGAGGGTCTACCTGGGCTCATTCTGGGCCAAGCCCCTGCAGAACACGGAGAACCGGAGGCTCTTTGAGGCAGAGGCCCAGGACCTCTTCAAGGACATCCAGGGCCTGCCCCGGAACGCTGCCTTACGCAAACTCAATGACCTCATCAAACGAGCTCGACTTGCTAAGGTAAGGTGTTACTGTAACTGTACTCCCCCAGTACCTACTCTGCCCTGCCCATTCTTGTGCTGTCCCTGGAGGCCAATAGTCCTAATAAGACCCATGTCTCTATTAGTGATTGAGGGGGGGGGGGGGATTATACAGTTACATATCGCAGTATTGTTTTGGACAATGTTATATATACTTTGACTCGATTAGAAAATATATGACATTTTTTGCTCAGCTAGCGCTAGTCGGCTGTACGGAACCTTTGCAAAAATGTTTCATCCTTGTTCTCTATCTATTTAATTTGTGAGCCAACATGTTTTCAGCACCATTCATTTCCATGACTGATCAAAACTAATTTTACAATGCAATCTCATCTCTCTTCAGGAGACATAGTGTGCAATATGTTTGGAACATCAAATCGCAGTAGAACCGCAGTATCAAATTGCAATAAATATAGAATCGTGAGAATCGCTATACATATTGTATCGGCACTTAAGTGTGCTTAAGATCCCGGACTAAAACTTTGTCTGACCATGTGGTTTTACACCTGTGTTGTTTTTGGCCTGTTGTGCAACGTGAACACTTCCTCTGGGATCCCTGGTTTACAGTATTTCCATTCAGACTGGTACTTAAGTCTCCCTGCAGCACACAAAGCAATTTATCCAGAACAGAGGAGGGCCATTCCTCAAGAGTGTACCCTTATCTCTTCCGCAATATTTTCCAACTGGCCAGACAAACAGAAATCCAGCAGCTCTCCACATTACTTCCTGCTATGCTGAGAGTGTGTGAAACCATGTGAGGTAGTAAAGCACTCCAGGTTGGCCCTGCCGGTCTCGGTCACCCCCCACCCCTGGTCAGAGAGGAATGTATGAAGTCCTGAAAAAAACCAAGGCCCATATTTACCCACCCTCTGAACCTCTTCCTGCCTGCCTGCTTGTAAGCACTGGCACTCCAGCACCATAGTGTTCACGCCAACCCTGTCTGTCTCTGTCCGTCCGTCTGTTTGCCCATCCCACAATGCCTGCCTGCTTCCAAGAGGAATAAACATTCTCATATTCTCTGGAAACTAAAAGGCACAACCTTACTTTATCCCCAGGAGCGAACTTCCTCCCAAACCTACTTTATTGAGGAAATGATTGTGTAAACACCGGTGTTGTTGAATGTTCCCCCTGGCAAGGACATTTACAAGGTGGAGTCGCACTTGCAAACATGAGGAACATATTGATAACCCTGCGGGTCCAACAATGCTTGGAGGTTGAAGGAACCTGGTGAATTAATGCAATCAGCTTCTATCTGATGTATTCTGTTTTAACCCACCTTATCATTTCCCCTTATACAATTTCAGTTCACAAATACACTGTACAAGTCTCATCAACAGGGTCGTCGTTGATAATGGCTGTCCCTGGCTGTGACCCCATTCTCTGAGGGTGTCTCCGGGGGAGTTGAGACATGTGAAAAACACATTTCCAATTCATACATGCGTATACACACTTGTAGATGTGTGAAATAGGACAAATGTAATCACCCACCAAATCATTATTATTATTATGAAACCAGATGAAAATATCAAGCATGTAGAAGGAAGAATAACACAAAGATGTAGACAAAAGTTGTATCAAAAGCAGCATGACCTCATACATAGTGTAATAGAATTTTATTTGAATATGTGGAAAGCTGAAATCTGGAAATTACATAAATAGACAAGTGGCTCAGGCTTGACCATACTAATACTCTCTCTCTCTACATCTCTCCCATAGGTGCATGCCTACATCATCAGCTACCTGAAGAAAGAGATGCCGTCGTTGTTTGGGAAGGAGAAGAAGAAAGAGGAACTGATCATGAGACTTCCTGAGATCTACACCATACTGCAGAGAGAGCACCACATCTCCCCTGGAGACTTTCCCAATGTCGTCAAGATGCAGGTCCGCTGGGTTACCATGCCCCCCAAATTCAGAATAATTCATATGGTTACTTCCCAAATGGCACCCTATTCCCCTGTACTACTTTTGACCAGAGCCCTGGTCAAAGTTAGTGCACAAAAAAAGAATAGGGTGCCATTTGGGACACTAGGCAGGTTGCAAGATCAAATCCCTGAGCTGACAAGGTAAAAATCTGTCGTTCTGCCCCTGAAGGCAGTTAACTCACTATTCCTAGGCTGTCATTGAAAATAAGAATTTGTTCTTAACTGATTTGCCTAGTTAAATAAAAACATAATAGATTTTTATCTAGGTGCAACTCAGTAGCTCATCTGAAATGCAGAGTATTATCAAATACCGTATGTACCCATAGTCATTTCAGTCATCTTGCATACCTCAACATGAGAAGTGAAACAGTACTTGCAGATACAAGTAAAGGGGTAGATGGAGGGTGCAGATCTCAAACATCAACAGTTCATCAAAACTTCATCATTGGGCATCGTTTAGTACTGCTGGACGTTGCCATCCAGTTGAAAGCGAGAGACGGCCACACCTCTGGCACCCCCCCAGCTCTGTGTGAAAGCAGCTGTTTTCTGTCAGCTACAGAGAGCAGAGCGAGCTAGGCGTCTGAGGCAGACTGAGCCTGGCTTTGGATTAGGAAGGGAAACGCTCAACTCGTTGAACATAGAGAATCACCACAGCACTTGAAGTGAGAACAGTGCAGCTGGTTGTGAGATATTGTCTTGAGAGAATGCTCCACCATTGATCAGTGTAGTGTGTACTGGTCCCTGAGGAGGACTGTAATTCCCTGTCCTGTTATTGTGTGTTGAGGAGAGGGACCACCTGCCATAGTCTCAAATGTCTCTGTTTTTTAGTCATGGGTGTTTACTTAACAAAATGTTCAACACAGCACCGCCGAGACCTGAGACCTTAAGCCAATGTAACCGTTACATATCCTTTGGTCATCCCACCCTAATCCTAGCCCTGATATGACTGTAGGATCCATTATACACCACAATAATGGAGTCATATCAGGGAAAGCCTAATCCCTGCTTTACAGATGTGGCCTAGAAGTTTCCTCATATAAACGACAATGGACAGCTCATGGCCAACCAAGTCAGTCAGGATCAATATACACTACATGACCACAAGTATGTTGACACCTGCTCGTCGATTTCATTCCAAAATCATGGTAATTAATATGGAGTTGGTTCAGATTTGCTGCTATAATGGCCTCCACTCTTCTCGGAAGGCTTTCCACTAGATGTTGGAACATTGCTGCGGGGACTTGCAAATACAAGCCACAAGAGCATTCGTGAGGTCGGGCACGGGTGTTGGGCGATTAGGCCAGGCTCGCAGTCGGCGTTCCAATTCATCCCAAAGGTGTTCGATGGGGTTGATGTCAGGGCTCTGGGCAGGCTAGTCAAGTTCTTTCACACCGATCTCAACAAACTATTTCTGTGTGGACCTCGATTTGTGCACGGGGTATTGTCATGCTGAAACAGGAAAGGGCCTTCCCTAAACTGTTGCCACAGCTTGGCATTGCGCATGGTGACTTTAGGCTTTATTATTATCAAATCAAATGTTATTTGTCACATGCCAGTCGGCGCATTTCTGTCAAATTCTTACTTGACAAGCCCTTAACCAACAATGCAGAGGTTTTTTTAAGTAAGAAAATATTTAATATTTTTTAAAATAAAAAGTAGAATAAACCAAAGTTTTTATTTTATTTTTATTTCACCTTTATTTATTTAGTTAAGAACAAGTTCTCATTTCCAACTGCGACCTGGCCAAGATAAAGCAAAGCAGTTTGACACATACAACAACACAGAGTTACACATGGAATAAACAAACATACAGTCAATAATACAGTAGAAAAAAAGTCTATATACAGTGAGTGCAAATGAGGTAGGATAAGAAATGTAAGGCAATAAATAGGCCATGGTGGCGAAGTAATTACAATATAGCAATTAAACACTGGAATGGTAGATGTGCAGAAGATGAATGTGCAAGTAGAGATACTGGGGTGCAAAGGAGCAAGATAAATACATAAATACAGTATGGGGATGAGGTAGTTGGATGGGCTATGTACAGGTGCAGTGATCTGTGAGCTGCTCTGACAGTTTGTGCTTAAAGCTAGTGAGGGAGATATGAGCCTCCAGCTTCAGTGATTTTTGCAGTTCGTTCCAGTCATTAGCAGCAGAGAACTGGAAGGAAAGGCAGCCAAAGAAAGAATTTGCTTTGGGGGTGACCAGTGAGCTATACATGCTGGAGCGCGTGCTACGGGTGGGTCCTGCTATGGGGACCAGTGAGCTGAGATAAGGCGGGGCTTTACCTAGCAGAGACTTGTAGATGACCTGGAGCCAGTGGGTTTGTCGACGAGTATGAAGTGAGGGCCAGCCAATGAGAGCGCACAGGTCGCAGTGGTGGGTAGTATATGGGGTTTTGGTGACAAAACAGATGGCACTGCATCCAATTTGTTGGGGGCTATTTTGTAAATGACATCGCCAAAGTCGAGGATTGGTAGGATGGTCAGTTTTACGAGGGTATGTTTGGCAGCATGAGTGAAGGATGCTTTGTTGCGAAATAGGAAGCCGATTCTAGATTTAATTTAGGATTGGAGCTGCTTAATGTGAGTCTGGAAGGTGAGTTTACCAGACACCTCGGTATTTGTAGTTGTCCACATATTTTAAGTCAGAACCATCCAGAGTAGTGATGGTGGACGGGCGGGCAGCGAGTGGTTGAAGAGCATGCATTTAGTTTTTCTTGCATTTAAGAGCAGTTGGAGGCCACGGAAAGAGAGTTGTATGGCATTGAAGCTCGTCTGGAGGTTAGTTAACACAGTGTCCAAAGAAGGGCCAGAGGTATACAGGTGTCGTCTGCGTAGAGATGGATCAGAGAATCACCAGCAGCAAGAGCGACATCATTGGTGTATTCAGAGGAGAAAGTCGGCCCGAGAATTTAACCCTGTGGCACCCCCATAGTCTGCCAGAGGTCCGGACAACAGGCGCTCCAATTTGTCACACTGAACTCTATCAGAGAAGTAGTTGGTGAACCAGGCGAGGCAATCATTTGAGAATCTAAGGCTGTTGAGTCTGCCGATAAGATTGTGGTGATTGACCCTCACTTGGGGAATGCTATTTGTTTTAGTTAACTTTGCAACAGTATCAAAAAGAAATGTTGTATTGTTTTTATTCTCCTCAATCAGGTTGGAAAATAGGCTGATCAGACATCAGTGAGGGCCTTTCGATATTGCATGGTACTGTCGTTCCAAGCTTGCCAGGAGACTTCCATTTTGGTGGAGCGCCATTTCCTTTCCAATTTTCTGGAAGCTTGCATCAGTGCTTGGGTAATTTCTTTATACCAGGGAGCTAGTTTCTCGTCAGACCTTCCTTCTTTTTTTAGGTGTCATTGCATTTAGTGTATTACAAAGGTTAAGTTTAGATCCTTGGTTAGGTAGTTAACTGATTGTTGTACTCCCAACGTCCTTGGGTAGGTAGAGGGAGCCTGGAAGGGCATCAAAGAATCTTTTGGTTGTCTGAGAATTTATAGCGCATCTTTTGGAGTCTAAGCAAATGATTTGTTGCCAACGTAAAAAGATGATGATCCGATAGTCCAGAGTTATGAGGAAAAACTTTTAGATACAAAATATCTATTCCACAGGACAAAATAAGATCAAAGTTATGATTGTGGCAATGCATAGGTCCTGAGACATGTTGGATAAAACCCACTGAGTCAATGGCTCCAAAAGTATTTTGGAGTGGGACTATAGACTTCTCTATGTGAGTATTGAAGTCACCAGAAATTTGAATACTATCTGCCATAACTACAAGGTTTGAAAGAAATTCAGGGAACTCAGTGAGGAACACTGTATACGGCCCAGGAGGCCTGTAAACAAGTGATTGGGTAGTCTGCATAGATGGGAAGCCGTTGTCTTACTGCAGGGTTCTCAACCCCTGTTCCTGGAGAGCTACTGTCCTGGAATATAGCACACCTGATTGTAATAAGCTGGTTGATAAGCTGAATCAGGTTAGTTACAACTTGGCTTGGAATGAACCCCTACAGGAGGGTAGCTCTCCAGGAACAGGGTTGGAGCGCTCTGTCTTACTGTAATGTGTTATTTTGTGAAGCAGGACTAGATTACAAATGACATTGATCCCTGTTTCTTAAACTTTCTTGCTGTCTTTGTTTTTCAGGAGCAGCTCCAGCACTATGATTTCAGCAAGTTACCCTCCCTGAAGATGAAGCTGATTGAGTCTGTGGACAAGATGTTGGCTAACAAGATCGCCGGCCTGATGACCATGATCCGTGACGAGGAGAGCATGGCACCCCCCGCCATGGTGAGCGGCGGGGCCTTTGAGGGCTCCCAAGACGGTCCCTTCGGCCAGGGCTACGGAGAGGGCATCAGCGCCGGGTCTGACTGCGAGGACTGGATCGTGAGCCGTGACAAACACAAGTACGATGAGATTTTCTACTCCATGAACCCCATCAACGGAAAGATCAGTGGAGTCAACGCCAAGAAGGAAATGATGAACTCCAGTCTGCCCAACACAGTCCTGGGGAAGATCTGGAAGCTGGCGGATTGTGATAAAGACGGCATGCTGGATGACGAGGAGTTTGCGCTGGCACAGCACCTGATCAAGGTGAAGCTGGAGGGGTACGAGCTGCCCACCGAGCTACCTCACCACCTGGTGCCTCCCGCCCACAGGAAGAACGAGGTCGCTGACATCCTCTACAACCATGACGAGAACTAAAGACAAGCCAAAAAACACCAATGGAGGGGACACTTCAACTCTATATTGTATCCCAATGCCCAAACTTGTGCACTATGTAGTATGGTGTAGAGGTCGACCGATTATGATTTTTCAATACCGATTATTGGACAACCCACAAAAAAAAAAGCCGATAACGATTAATCGGCCGATTAAAAAAAAAGTAATAATGACAATTACAACAGTACTGAATGAACACTTATTTTAACTTAATATAATATATCAATAAAAATCCATTTAGCCTCAAATAAATAATGAAACATGTTCAATTTGGTTTTAATAATGCAAAAACAAAGTGTTGGAGAAGTAAAAGTACAATATGTGCCATGTAAAAAAGCTAACGTTTGAGTTCCTTGCTCAGAACATGAGAACATTTTTAGGTTGTAGGTTGTAGTTAATATAGTATTTATAGGACTATTTCTCTCTATACCATTTGGATTTCATATACCTTTGACTATTGGATGTTCGTATAGGCACTTTAGTATTGCCAGTGTAACAGTATAGCTTCCGTCCCTCTCCTCGCTCCTCCCTGGGCTCGAACCAGGGACACATCGACAACAGCCACACTCGAAGCAGCGTTACCCATCGCTCCACAAATGCCGCGGCCCTTGCAGAGCAAGCGGAATAACTACTCCAAGTCTCAGAGCGAGTGACGTTTGAAACGCTATTAGCGCTCACCACGCTAACTAGCTAGCCATTTCACATCGTTTACACAACCATTTGGCTGATAGGCTTGAAGTCATAAACAGTGCTGTGCTTGCGAAGAGCTGCAGGCAAAATGCACAAAAGTGCTGTTTGAATGAATGCTTACGAGCCTGCTGCTGCCTACCATCGCTCAGTCAGACTGCTCTATCAAATATCAAATCATAGACTTAATTATAACATAATAACACACAGAAATACGAGCCTTTGGTCATTAATATGGTCGAATCCGGAAACTATAATTTCGAAAACAAAACGTTTATTCTTTCAGTGAAATACGGAACCGTTCTGTATTTTATCTAACGGGTGGCATACCTAAGTCTAAATATTCTTGTTACATTGTACAACCTTCAATGTTATGTCATAATTACGTAAAATTCTGGCAAATTAGTTCGCAATGAGCCAGGCGGTCCAAACTGTTGCATATACCCTGACTCTGCAATGAACGCAAGAGAAGTGACACAATTTCACCTGGTTAATATTGCCTGCTAACCTGAATTTCGTTCAGCTAAATATGCAGGTTTAAAAATATATACTTCTGTGTATTGATTTTAAGAAAGGCATTGGTGTTTATGGTTAGGTACAGTCGTGCAATGATTGTGCTTTTTTCGCAAATGCGCTTTTGTTAAATCATCCCCCTGCGTTGCATCGATCATATGCAATGCAGGACACGCTAGATAAACTTGTAATATCATCAACCATGTGTAGTTAACTAGTGATTATGATTGATTTATTGTTTGTTTTTTATAATATAAGTTTAATGCTAGCTAGCAACTTACCTTGGCTTCTACTGCATTCGCTTAACAGGCAGGCTCCTCGTGGTGTGCAATGAGAGGCAGGTGGTTAGAGCGTTGGACTAGTTAACCATAAGGTTGCAAGATTGAATCCCAGAGCTGACAAGGAAAAAATCTGTCGTTCTGCCCCTGAACAAGGCAGTTAACCCACTGTACCTAGGCCGTCATTGAAAATAAGAATGTGTTCTTAACTGACTTGCCTCGTTAAATAAAGGTGTAAAAAAAACCATCCAAAAATACCGATTTCCGATTGTTATGAAAACTTGAAATCGGCCCCAATTAATCGGCCATTCGGATTAATCGGTCAACCTCTAGTATGGTGTGATGTATTGGCATACTAAGTAGTGTGCTAGTGTGGCTTTTGGGACGCTTGTTTTTTAGTCAGATTTGACCCCTCCTGTTAGACATTGATCCAGGATCTAGTCTTATGCAGTAATCCTACTAAAGTTGGAATTAAAGGCTCTTTTTTTTGCCTTGATAATTTTGCCTTACTTTTTTTTTATTTAAGAAAGTTGGTTGGTTAACTCTCTTATCAAGTGATACAGAGTCCCTCAGTTGATTTTTTAAATATTTTTTTCTCTTCTTGGCAGTTTTGGGTATACCAACACATTTTCTTAAAGATTTGAAGAATCAGTTTCTCAGATATATTTTTAGATGCATGGCAACTGAGTGTTTATGGGCCAAGTCTTATTTTCAACCTTTGTCTAAAGCTTTTAATTTAATCAATGAAGGATTTATTCAAAGTATGGACACAGCACTCAAGTTAAGTGAAAGTTAAGCTGTATATTTATCCAGGAACAGTGTGTACCATGCTGCCACAATGTTTAAAGTCATATTTTAAAATCAATATATTTCAAAATTGTCTTAAATATGTTTAGAATGTAGTCAAAATATAGAGGAAGAAAGTATGTGGAAGTGTGTTCCTGAACAAATACATGCTTGGAAAGATTTATGGGTGGGAGAGGTTGATGTGATAGACTGGACAAAGGTTAGAGTGCATCTCCTCTTGTTTTAACAGTCAATGACAATGGAAGTGTCTTGGCCAGTTGACCTACTGGGAAAAACATTTTTTTTCAGAGAGCAAAATCTGGTTTTGCAAAATTACTGCCGTTGCTTCAATACTAGATTTTCTGCAAGAAAATAGAAAAATATGGGTTACCAAAAATTCTTTTTTATGTTTGTGTGCTTGTGACAGGAGTGTATTTCTTGAGGACAATGATACTCACAACAAGCTTATGATTGTGCCCTGTCCGTATAGTCAAAAAGGCGGCACTGTGTCTTACCTTGTCAGCTTGTCGACTGGATATAGAAAAAATGTCATTCTTAAAAATAATTTGAAACCTTTAACAATTATCTGAATGTAAAAGTTACAATTTTATTTTGGAAGTGTGTTTTTGTAGCATTGCTATTTGAATAGTTGAACAATAAGTCCTGTATTTTACTTCATCCAGGTGGCATGATGATCATGGGTCAGAGAGATTTCCGTATTAGTCAGCCACCACCCTATGTTTTCATTATACACCGCCCAGAACAGAAGTGCTCTGTGCGTACAACACTGTTGCTTTTGGAGAATCTGCTTGAGTGTATATACCTACCTGTCAACATTCAGTCTAAAGTGAAAAAAATAAATACATTTAATAGTTATTGCATAATTTCCTCTCTTGGGAGGTGGAGACTTTTTTTGCTCGTTGTATAAAGTGTTGCATCAATCACAATGATGAATGTTGTGCAGGAGACATCTCGTTCTAAACCTAAACGGTTATATTATATTCCCACTTATGTACAGCCTCAACATTGTACATTACCATTTGTAAGGAATCCTACAATATAGATTCCTTTGCATCGTTCAAGGAATGTGTATACACAGCGGGGCAAAAAAGTATTTAGTCAGTCACCAATTGTGCAAGTTCTCCCACTTAAAAAGATGAGAGAGGCCTGTAATTTATCATAGGTACACTTCAACTATGACAGATAAAATGAGGGGGAAAAAATCCAGAAAATCACATTGTAGGATATTTAATGAATTTATTTGCAAATTAAATTCCCTGTCTTAGGTCAGTTTGGATCACCACTTTATTATAAGAATGTGAAATGTCAGAATAATAGTAGAGAGAATTATTTATTTCAGCTTATATTTAATTCATCACATTCCCAGTGGGTCAGAAGTTCACATACACTCAATTAGTATTTGGTAGTGTTGCATTTAAATGGTTTAACTTGGGTCAAATGTTTAGGGTAGCCTTCCACAAGCTTCCCACAATAAGTTGGGTGAATTTTGGCCCATTCCTCCTGACAGAGCTGGTGTAACTGAGTCAGGTTTGTAGGCCTCCTTGCTCGCACACACTTTTTCAGTTCTGCCTACAAATTTTTATGGGATTGAGGTCAGGGCTTTGTGATGGCCACTCCAATACCTTGAGTTTGTTGTCTTTAAGCCATTTTGCCACAACTTTGGAAGTATGTTTGGGGTCGTTGTCCATTTGGAAGTGTCACGACTTCCGCCAAATTCGGTTCCTCTCCTTGTTTGGGCGGCGTTCGGCGGTCGACGTCACCGGCTTTCTAGCCATCGCCGATCCACCTTTCATTTTTCCATTTGTCTTGTTTTCCTACACACCTGGTTTCAATTCCCTCAGTATTAGACGTGTATATAACCCTCTGTTCCCCCCCCCATGTCTGTGTGTGGAATTGTTTGTTGTTTCGTGTATGTGCACGATAGACTGGTTTGCGCTGGGTTATGTCAACCCATATTGTGTTTAGAGTTCTTAGTGCCGTGTGTTTTGTTCGCCGAAATAAAAGGCTCCTTTGGCTCCCCAACTTCTGCTCTCCTGGGCCTGACTCCCTTACAGCCAGTTACACATACTTAACAGGAAGATCCATTTGCGATCAAGGTTGAACTTTTTGACTGATGTCTTGAAATATTGCTTCAATATATCCACATAATTTTTGTTTCTCATCTCATCTAGAACTTGAGTGCTGAAGTCTCACGAATCAGAGAATCCATTCAACAACCTATGTTTATACTGCAGCAATATCCCTCACCACCAAGCAGAGGACAGGATAACATGACAATGCATTTTCAAGCACAAGGTCCACCGCAGCAGCACTGGCCAGCTCGTGGCCTAGAACAGATGAGAAAAACTGTCCAGTTCCAGTTCCACAGTATGCATGAACATGCTCTGGTCCAGTGCTGAGTCATACTTAGGACCAGACTTTGCTGCTGTGAGGCAAACAGGATTTTCTGTATCAGATCTAAGGAACAGATTAGGAAGTTTTGTGGGGTCTATTTGCTGCTCTGCACTTATGATGTGAGTTGGCTAATACAGTTCTGTTGCACAGTACTCCTCGGTGTGGGTAGCGTCAACTCGGACTTCCCTTCCAGATAGTGCCCTATTTGCAGCCCTGGTGAAATAGCTCTTACCACTGCATCCACCATTTCTATCTCTGGATACCCTTTATTTAGTCCGTTTTTGATTTGGTGAGCAAGGCTGGAGAACGTGAGTCTTTCTTTTTGGCCTGGTTCACACATTTGACCGGATATCTTGAACTCTTTGCGCCCTACTGATGGCGTGTCCCTGCATTTGCACTGTGTTTGAGTTCTTCATTTTAATTAGCTTTGGCCATTGAGATAAGGTCACTAGCCTCCTGCATCTCATTTATCATGTCTTTAAGGTTCAACAGTTCAGACATACCATCATCCTCTAGGTCTTCATTTCAAATAAAAAATGTTGACAACGCTTTCTGGTTTTGTTTTACTGTATTGACCTTGCTGCTGCCTGATGTTCACTCTGACCTCAGTGTCTGTCGAACCTCCACCATAGTCATCTGTCACGCTGTCATCGAGTTGGTTTTGAAGATGGATGTGTTCCTAGCTCGTGGAGACGATCTTACAGGCTGACCACACCGATCGCGTCGCGTGTGTGAGCGTTACAAAATAAATGTAGAAATCTATGTTATTCAATTATTTCACCCACATAGAAGCAGGTACCCACTTGCCATCTCCTCATTGGTTATACCCACATGGGTGACTGAAAGACGAACGAGGTCAGTGGCGGTAATGCACCTAATTTATTGAAGTTGCTAATCGCAATATAAAGTCAAGAGAAGAAAAGGCCTGGAAGGAAGAGAGATGACTAGAAACGATTCGGTTGACCGTTTTATGTGTGGATTAATTGGCGGAGTAGAGGACCTTGTGAGATTCAGGTAAAATAACAACTCAATGTTTATATCCCAGGAAAAATTTGCTAGCAACAGCAAGCTAGCTAAATAGGACAAATTAGCTAGCAAATGCAAGCTAACTAGCTAAATTGCCATAAATGTTTTAATGCTTTTTGACCTGTCCCCAAATTAATATAATTGGTTCAGAGTTTGTTTTGATATTTTAACCTGCGTGTCATGATCGCGTTTGGTGTGGGGGGACAAAATAGATTTATGCCCGATGGCGCACGTGCCCAGCCAGTTTGGGTTCCGTGTTAGGTGCATTCATCTCAGCGGAGCCTCAAATGTTATACCCCTGAAAGGGGAAATATATAAATAAATAACTTGTAATGAGTCTTTTCATATAAAATCAACCATTTACATAGGTACAAACTAAAGCTTTAGATTAAAACAACCTTCACATTTCCCAAAACATTTCCATTGTTCCCACTCACTCACACACACACACACACACACACACACACACACACACACACACACACACACACACACACACACACACACACACACACACACACACACACACACACACACACACACACACACACACACACACAAGACCTGTACGCGTGGTCTCTCTCGGGCACGCTCTGATCACGAAGTCACCTTGTGCAAGTGAGCAGCCTTCTAGCAAGCTGTCTAGCAAAACAGCTAATGGCTACGAAGTGGTCTAAACATACAACACATTTTTTGTTTTAAACATATTTGCTACTGACTAAATAACACACAGTAACATCTGTAACACTCTAACATGAACAAATACATTTGAAATTGCATTCATACCTGAAAGGGGGAAATATTAAAATATATCACACAGATATTTAGCTACAGCTCAAGTCACTTGTAATGGGTGAGCTGGGATGCCAGGTGCGCCCCTATAGGAATTCCTAGGTATAACCAATCGAACTCAGATTAGACGTCAATAGAGCACACAGATCATTACTTACTGGAACACATTATGATTCTGCATGATTATTTTGTTATTATTAAGACACTTTTAATTCAATCACATAGGCTGTGCCTTCTTATCTCAGAAAAGTTAGAGAGGAGATGCAGGCCAAAACTGAGGCCTAAAGTACAGTACACTCGCCAAGGGACCTTCATGCTTTATAAAGTCTAGACAGCTAACAGTGCAGATTCTTGGTCAATATGTAACCTCACTCTGTCATCAATAGCAGGAAGGACACACCACCCTCTGGAGAGAATGAATAGAACTACCATAATCCAAGGTCTGACATAAATATTGCACCAGACAGACCCATCAGATACACTGGAAGGAAAGAGACAGGCTGTCTTTTTATAGAATTTTGTTTAATGTTCCATTTCTACAAAATAAAAGGTGCTATCTACAACCTATAGGAAAACCATTTCAATAATATTTTTTGTTCCATGTAAAACCCTTTTTTGTTTCAGGTCAAACTATTTTGAGTTCCATGTAGAACCCTCTGGGGAAAGGGTTTTACGTAGAACCCAATAGGGTTCTACCTGGAACCAAAAGGGTTCAAACCTTTTTTGCACTGACTCTATGCACACACACTGGAATCTACCCACACACTCACACATACTTACACTGACACTCCAACACACACTTACACACACACTGCATACGCCCACACACACATAACACACGCACTCATGCATTCTCACGCCACACACACACACACACACACACACACACACACACACACACACACACACACACACACACACACACACACACACACACACACACACACACACACACACACACACACACACACACACACACACACATACACACACAGTTTAACACTCACCACATACGCTGCTGCTACTGTCTATTATCTATCATGTTGCCTAGTCACTTTACCCCTACCTATAGGTACATAGCTACCTCAATTACCTCGTACCCATGCGTATGGACTCGGTACTCGGTACTGGTACTCACTGTATATTTATTCCTTGTGTCACTATTTGCATTTTTTTTAAAAATCAGTATCTTTAACTCTGCATTGTTGGAAAGTGATCTGTAAGTAAGCATTTCACTGATAGTCTACACCTGTTGTTTTCAAAGCATGTGAGAAAAACAATTTGATTTGATTTGACTTGACTTGGAACCAAAAAGTGTTCTCCTACTGGGAAGTGGAATAACCCTTTGGGAACCCTTTTTTTCTAAGACTGTAGGGAAGATAACATTGTTATTCAGATCCCATCACATCCCTTTAAGGAACTGAAGGTGGCTAACTTAAATGGTCAGAATATGACACTGTTCTTTGTATTGTATGTCTCTCTCTTTTCTGTGTGGATACATGGCATCATACTATATGATTCAGATGCATGGCTCACCATGTACTTCCTTTCTCCTTCCCTTTCCTACTCTCTCTGTCTCTTTCTTTCCCCTGAGTGTTGTTCTGTTGAAATCTGCTCATAAGCAACATGCAGCATGCCTTGAATGTCCTAGTAGGTCATGGACATGTTGCAGACAGATAATTACTCCACTTTACTGGCATTACCCATAAACACATGACTATTAAGAAACCTGGATCTCAAACACACCAAGTTAACCTGAATTTGTATTTGCATTGTCAACTAACTTTTTTGACTCATTACATACGCTGCTGCTACTGTTTATTATTTATCCTGTTGTCTAGTCACTTTATCCCTACACCTGTTGTTAACAAAGCATGTGACAAAGAAGATTTGATTTGACTCCTAATGTCACAACATGGCCATAGGAGTTGGCTATACAGCACAAACAGATCTGGGCCCAAGCTGTAGTGCACTGTACTGTACTAATCTACTCAAACCTGAGCCCTGGCCTGGTGCTGGTAGCTACCCCTCCCAACAGCCTTCCAGCAGCCTTCCAGTCCACCACTGTGGTTCCAGAGAGACCAAGGCAGACCAGTCCTGCTTAGACTCTCCCATAATTACCCAGCTAGCTGGCAAGCAGAGAGGAGAGTCAATCAACAGACCTGGGTTCAAATACTATTTGAAATATTTCAACTATTTGAGTGTTTTCTCTAGCCTGCCTGGAGTGCCAGATGGGCGGGGGTTGCAGTTGTATGGCTATTCTTTTGTTCCATTATACCAGGCAAGCTTAATCAAGCACAGATAAAGTATTTGCAATTAGAATAGTGTTTGAATAAGAATAGTGTTTGAATTAGAATAGTGTTTGAATTAGAATAGTGTTTGAACCCAAGTGTGGCTGACAGGAGGTAAAACAATCTGTTCAGAGACATATGATTTCCCCGGGGTCTGGATTAGGGAGTGGCCGTCACACTGGTTGGAAGGGAGAGGAGAGAGTGGGAAAGGCATGGGAGGAAAGCAGAGGAGAGGAGGGTAGAGGAGAGGAAAGGAGAGGAAAGGAGAGAGTGGAGGAGAATATAGGGGGAGGAGATGAAAGTAATGGAAAGAAGAAGAGAGAGTGGAGGAGAAGATAGAGGAGGAGGAGAGTATAAGAGAGGAGAGGACGTCTGAGTGAGGAAGGGAGGGCTGCTTGTCTGAGTCACACTTTAATGGAGAACATTGGCAGCAGACCAAACTAACAGGCCCCAATGCCAGAGCAACGCCTCAGAGCCCAGGCTGGGTCTGCAGCTGGCTGGCTGGCAGACTGAATGGGCTGCAACCAGGCTAATGTTTCCTGCCCCTCCTAACTCAATGTCACAAAATTACACAGGTCAGTGAAAATAGACACCCCAGTATGGATTAATTGTATTTTTGCAGTAGTGGCTAAGGTGACGACGAGTTGATCATAATTTCCTTCCTGACTCGTACAATCTATTAATTAAATTGTTCATCACATCCACTAATCATATTTCTAGGAAAGAGATGTGCAGATTTTGATCGGTTGACTGTAACTAGTGGTGCTAGCTGCTGTATCGCAATTTTTCAACCACTCCACAAATGTCTTGTCAACAATCTATAGTTTTGTAAAGACATCTACTTTGTGCATGACACAAGTCATTTTTCCAACAGATTATTTCACTTATAATCTACAATTCCAGTGGGTCAGAAGTTTACATACACTAAGTTGACTTGCCTTTAAACAGAGAAAATGATGTCATGGCTTTAGAAGCTTCTGATAGTCAATTGGAGGTGTACCTGTGGATGTATTTCAAGGCCTACCTTCAAACTCCTTGCCTCTTTTGCTTGACATCATGGGAAAATCAAAATAAATCATCTAAGACCTCAGAAAAAGATATTGTAGACCTCCAGAAATCTGGTTCATCCTTGGGAGCAATTTCCAAACCCCTGAAGGTACCACATTCATCTGTACAAACAATAGTACGCAAGTATAAGCACCATGCGATCACGCATCCATCATGCCGCTCAGGAAGGAGACGCATGCTCTCTCCTAGAGATGAACGCACTTTGGTGTGAAAAGTGAGACTCAATCCCAGAACAACAGCAAAGGACCTAGTGAAGATACTGGAGGAAACAGGTTCAAAAGTATCTATATCCACTTCACAAAATAGATGGCATCACCAGGAAGGAGAATGATGTGGATATATTGAAGCAACATATATATGCCATTTAGCAGACGCTTTTATCCAAAGCAACTTACAGTCATGTGTGCATACATTCTACGTATGGGTGGTCCCAGGAATCGAACCCACTACCCTGGCGTTACAAGCGCCATGCTCTACCAACTGAGCTACAGAAGGACATCTAAAGACATCAGTCAGGAAGTTGAAGCTTGGTCACAAATGGGTCTTCCAAATGGACAATGACCCCAAGCATACTTTCAAAGTTGTGGCAAAATGGCTTAAGGACAACAAAGTCAAGGTATTGGAGTGGCCATCACAAAGCCCGACCTCAATCCTATAGAACATTGGTGGGCAGAACTGAAAAAGCGTGTACGAGCAAGGGGGCCTACAAACCTGACTCCGTTACACCAGCTCTGTCACGAGGAATCGGTCAAAATTCACCCAACTTATTGTGGGAAGCTTGTGAAAGGCTACCCGAACCGTTTGAACCAAGTTAAACAATTTAAAGGCAATGCTACCAAATACCAATTGAGTGTATGTAAACTTCTGACCCACTGGGAATGTGATGAAAGAAATAAAAGCTGACATTTCACATTCTTATAATAAAGTGGTGATCCTAACTGACAGGGAATATTTACTAGGATTAAACCTTGGGAATTGTGAAAAACTGATTTTAAATGTATTTGGCTTAGGTTTATGTAAACTTCTGACTTCAACTGTATATACAGTGCCTTGCGAAAGTATTCGGCCCCCTTGGAACTTTGCGACCTTTTGCCACATTTCAGGCTTCAAACATAAAGATATAAAACTGTATTTTTTTGTGAAGAATCAACAACAAGTGGGACACAATCATGAAGTGGAACGACATTTATTGGATATTTCAAACTTTTTTAACAAATCAAAAACAGAAAAATTGGGCGTGCAAAATTATTCAGCTCCTTTACTTTCAGTGCAGCAAACTCTCTCCAGAAAAGCCGGATTTGGATACAAAAAGATTTCCCAAGCTTTAAACATCCCAAGGAGCACTGTGCAAGCGATAATATTGAAATGGAAGGAGTATCAGACCACTGCAAATCTACCAAGACCTGGCCGTCCCTCTAAACTTTCAGCTCATACAAGGAGAAGACTGATCAGAGATGCAGCGAAGAGGCCCATGATCACTCTGGATGAACTTGCAGAGATCTACAGCTGAGGTGGGAGACTCTGTCCATAGGACAACAATCAGTCGTATATTGCACAAATCTGGCCTTTATGGAAGAGTGGCAAGAAGAAAGCCATTTCTTAAAGATATCCATAAAAAGTGTCTTTTAAAGTTTGCCACAAGCCACCTGGGAGACACACCAAACATGTGTAAGAAGGTGCTCTGGTCAGATGAAGCCAAAATTGAACTTTTTGGCAACAATGCAAAACGTTATGTTTGGCGTAAAAGCAACACAGCTCATCACCCTGAACACTACATCCCCACTGTCAAACATGGTGGTGGCAGCATCATGGTTTGGGCCTGCTTTTCTTCAGCAGGGACAGGGAAGATGGTTAAAATTGATGGGAAGATGGATGGAGCCAAATACAGGACCATTCTGGAAGAACCTGATGGAGTCTGCAAAAGACCTGAGACTGGGACGGAGATTTGTCTTCCAACAAGACAATGATCCAAAACATAAAGCAAAATCTACAATCTATCTCCTATTCAAGCAAATTCTTGAATACCTACATTTAAAAGATCTAACTTATTTGATATTTGCAGGATCTCTAACCCAACGGGTAGGGAATACTCCTTTTACTCTCATGTTTACCATGTTTATACCCGAATTGACTACTTTTTGGTTGATGCAAAATTACTCCCTTATACCTGTAATGTGAGGTATCATGATATTATTATCTCTGACCACAGTCCATTCACCTTCTCCCTGAGATTGGTTGACATCGTATCAAACGAGAGGGTCTGGAGGTTGATTCCTTAGCTCCTCACAGAACCAACATTCTGTGAACATCTTAAAGACCAAATTACATTTTTGTTTGATACCAACGACAACACAGAGACTTCCCCAGCATTATTGTGGGAAACACTGAGGGCTTATTTGAGAGACTGTGTCATCTCCTTTCAGTCTGCCCAGAGTAGGCAAAAAAGAGAAAAATGTGTAGAATTGGAGGGACAAATGCACTTACTGGATAGGGAGAATGCTAGTCATTCATATATGGAGAAACATTAAAAACAATACCCCTTTAAAATTTGAATGTAATCGGATTCTCTCAGCTAAAATCACTAAATCTTTTCTCTATGCCAAGCAAAAAATATTTTGAGTTTGATGACACACCACAGAAATTACTTGCGAGACAACTTTGAAAATCTGAGAGTGACCAAATGATTCACATAGTAATTCCCCAGATGCAGATATAACTCTCTTCCCCCAAGGACATCAATGACAGATTCCATCAGTTTCATAAGACTCTATATACATCTAAAGCAGATCCGAACGCTTAATTATGCTAAACTATTTGTAGGACTCTAATCTCCCTGCCCGGAACCAGGAAGATTTCAACTTCCTGAATAAGGAAATATCTCTTGGAGAAATTCGAGAAAACAATTACATCTCTAAAGAGTGGCAAGACCCCAGGCCCAGATTGATTCAGCAACATGCTCTCTCCCTACCTGCACAAAATGTTGGTTCAGGCCAATGAGGATGGAGCTCTCCCACCTGCTTTGGATGAGGCGTTTTAATACAGTTATACATGAAAAGGGTAAAGATCAGGAAGAGGTAGGGTCATATAGACCAATTTCTCTCCTTAATACAGACCAAAAGATTTTAGCGGAAACTCTGGCATACAGGCTTAGCACTTTAAAGGCCAACTTGGTCGATTCGGACCAGACAGGCTTTATGTCTAACAGAAACTCATTCTTTAATCTCAGGTATTCCCAAAGGTTACACAACATGGACCTTGACGTTATATCTCTTGACGCCAAAAAGGCCTTTGACCAAGTTGAGTGGTCCTATCTATTCAAGGTCCGCCCCGATTTAACCTTTATAGAGGGACAAGGCAAGGTTGTGCGCTGTCACCTCTGCTTTTTGCTCTAATCATTGAACCTCTCGCTCAGGCGATCAGATCTCATGCAGCAATACACTGCTATAATACTAAAGATACTCTAAATAAGATTTCTCTATACGCAGATGACATTCTCCTCTATGTAACAGAATCCCAATCTAGTATTCCAGCTATTCTTGATATGATTAATTTGTTTGGTACCTTCTCGGGATACAGAATAAATTGGAACGAGAGCAAATTAATGCCCATACGGTTGCAAAACACCTATTGGTTAGAACTCCTTCCATTTAAGTTCATCTTCAGAAAAATGTATAGTGGGGCAAAAAAGTATTTAGTCAGCCACCAATTGTGCAAGTTCTCCCACTTAAAAAGATGAGAGAGGCCTGTAAATGTCATCATAGGTACACTTCAACTATGACAGACAAAATTAGAAAAAAATCCAGAAAATCACATTGTAGGATTTTTTATGAATTTATTTGCAAATTATGGTGGAAAATAAGTATTTGGTCACCTGCAAACAAGCAAGATTTCTGGCTCTCACAGACCTGTAACTTCTTTAAGAGGCTCCTCTGTCCTCCACTCGTTACCTGTATTAATGGCACCTGTTTGAACTTGTGATCAGTATAAAAGACACCTGTCCACAACCTCAAACAGTCACACTCCAAACTGCACTATGGCCAAGACCAAAGAGCTGTCAAAGGACACCAGAAACAAAATTGTAGACCTGCAGCTTGGTTTGAAGAAATCAACTGTGGGAGCAATTATTAGGAAATGGAAGATATACAAGACCATTGATAATCTCCCTCGATCTGGGGCTCCATGCAAGATCTCACCCCGTGGGGTCAAAATGATCACAAGAACGGTGAGCAAAAATCCCAGAACCACACGGGGGGACCTAGTGAATAATCTGCAGAGAGCTAGGACCAAAGTAACAAAGCCTACCATCAGTAACACACTACGCCGCCAGGGACTGAAATCCTGCAGTGCCAGACGTGTCCCCCTGCTTAAGCCAGTACATGTCCAGGCCCCTCTGAAGTTTGCTAGAGAGCATTTGGATGATCCAGAAGAAGATTGGGAGAATGTCATATGGTCAGATGAAACCAAAATATAACTTTTTGGTAAAAACTCAACTCAAGTCGTGTTTGGAGGACCAAGAATGCTGAGTTGCATCCAAAGAACACCATACCTACTGTGAAGCATGGGGTGGAAACATCATGCCTTGGTGCTGTTTTTCTGCAAAGGGACCAGGACGACTGATCCATGTAAAGAAAGAATGAATGGGGCCATGTATCGTGAGATTTTGAGTGAAAACCTCCTTCCATCAGCAAGGGCATTGAAGATAAAACGTGGCTGGGTCTTTCAGCATGACAATGATCCCAAACACACAGCCCGGGCAATGAAGGAGTGGCTTCGTAAGAAGCATTTCAAGGTCCTGGAGTGGCCTAACCAGTCTCCAGATCTCAACCCCATAGAAAATCTTTGGAGGGAGTTGAAAGTCCGTGTTGCCCAGCAACAGCCCCCAAACATCACTGCTCTAGAGGAGATCTGCATGGAGGAATGGGCCAAAATACCAGCAACAGTGTGTAAAAACCTTGTGAAGACTTACAGAAAATGTTTGACCTCTGTCATTGCCAACAAAGGGTATATAACAAAGTATTGAGATAAACTTTTGTTATTGACCAAATACTTATTTTCCACCATAATTTGCAAATAAATTGATTAAAAATCCTACAATGTGATTTTCTGGATTTTTTTTCTCCATTTTGTCTGTCATAGTTGAAGTGTACCCATGATGAAAATTACAGGCCTCTCTCATCTTTTAAGTCGGAGAACTTGCACAATTGGTGGCTGACTAAATACTTTTTTGCCCCACTGTACCTATCTAGGAATTGTAGTTACGAAACAATACTCCTCACTATTTAAAGAGAATTTCCCCTCTCTGATGCAAAAATTCAAGGCAAACATACAATTTTCGAGAACTCTCCTAATTTCTTTGCTCGGGAAGAATTAATGCCATTAAAATTGTCTTCCTCCCACAACTGCTTTACCTATTCCAGAACATCCCAGTAGTCATAGCTTTCATAAACATCTGGACTCAATTATCAATCCATTAATCTGGGATTGTAAAATACTTAGGATAGGTTTAAAAAAACCACTTGTAAATCCAAGAGGGAAGGAAGATTGTCTCTCCCAAATTGTATATTTTACTATTGGGACGCTAACCTCCATGCTGTTACATTTTTGCTGGATGATACACTTCTGTCATCCAGTTGGTTTAGTATGGAGTGTCAGGATTGCCGCCCCTTCCCTATTGGCACTATGATTTTGTCGCCTGTCAATTTGGAGATGCCACATTATAGTAACAATCCTATTATACATAGCACAGTTCGTATCTGGAAGCAAATTAAAGTCTACTTTGACATTAGACATATATCATTCCTACTCCCTGTTTCCAGGAATCCCTCCTTTGACCCCTCTAACCTTGATAACACCTTTGAGCAATGGGGATAACTAGGGATCAATGCCATATGGGGTGTATATATAGAAGGGGCCTTTGCCTCCATTGATTTGCTGAGGGAAACCTATAATCTTCCCAGAAGTCACTTTTTCAGATACCTACAGATTTGAGACTATGTTAGAAAACATCTTCCAACATTTGGGAATGCTAAACCTTCCATGTTCGACGGATGCATAAAAATATGCCCAACTCAGGCAAACTGATGTCTTGTCTATATGACACTTTTCAATACGTTACCACACCATCTACATATGCCATTAAGGAAAAATCGGAGGAAGAGCTAGAGACTGACATTTCAGTGGCAGACTGGGAAGAGAGCTTGGAGTATATCCACACATGCTCCATTAACTCCAGACATCGTCTCATGCAATTCAAGGTATTACACAGATTACACTATTCCAAAATTAAGCTGCATACGATATTTCCTGATACATCCCCTATGTGTGATAAATGTCAGGCCGCGCAGGGTACACTACACTACCACTGCTTTGCCCTATGCTCTAACTTGTATGGTTATTTGTTTGGAATTTGTAGGATCCTCTCTGAAGTTCTGGAGACTTCGATTGACCCAGACCCGCTTCTGATCATCCTGGGAGTGTCTGAAACCCTAAACCGATTAACAAAATACTTATACAAAATACTTGTGTGTGTTCAATAAAAATATTTGAATAAGGAAAGGTGGCATCAGAGGACGGTGCAATATTGAAAGTCACTGAGCTCTTCAGTAAGGCATTCTACTGCCAATCTTTGTCTATGGTGATTGCATGGATGTGTGCTCGATTTTACACACCTGTCAGCAACGGATATAGCTGGAATAGCCGACCCAGTAATTTGAAGGGGTGTCTAAATACTTTTGTATATATAGTTGTCATGATGTGGCCATCTTTGGGTATAGCGAGCACCATCGCCTTCTCTCTCACCACCTCTCTCTTCCCCCTACACCCAGGCTCTGTTATTGCAGGTCATAAATTCCTAGAGGAGTCTCTCTCCTCATGGCCAGGAGGTGTAGAGAGAGAAGGTTTCAGGAGAACAAAGGCACCTCTTCTCCATCATAGAACTTGAGAACTGAACAATGCCCATGTTTTGGAGAATGTGTACACGGTCAGGGGAGAATCCAGCTACGACCGGTCCATTTCGTTTAATGTTTGTGAAACTCATGAGACAATACAGCCACATTTGTATTTTTAATTTTTTTATTTCACCTTTCTTTAACCAGGTAGGCTAGTTGAGAACAAGTTCTCATTTACAACTGCGACCTGGCCAAGATAAAGCATAGCAGTGTGAACAGACAACAACACAGAGTTACACATGGAGTAAACAATAAACAAGTCAATAACACAGAGATAACACATTACCATAACTCTGTTTATACAATGCTTGCGTCTAATTGTTGTATAAAATGAATAAGTAAAGATGAAACTATTTGTGAAATTATAGAATGTGATTAGAAATGGTTTAATGAAGGAAACTCCAATTCCCTTTGGAGTTTAACTTCTCTGGGATAGGTGGGACGGTATCCAGTGAAAATGCAGAGTGCCAAATTCAAATAAATTAAAATTAAAAAAATTAAAATTAAACTTTCATGAAATCACACATGCAATACACCAAATTAAAGCTACGCTTGTTGTTAATCCAGCCAACGTGTCAAATTTCAAAAAGGCTTTACGGCGAAAGCAAACGATGCTATTATCTGAGGACAGCAACCCAGCAAACAAACACAGACAATCATATTTCAAACCGCCATGCGCGACACAAAATGCAGAAATGAAGATATAATTTCATATTACGTTTGCAATTGCAACAAATAATCTGCTCAGACCCCAACCAAGGAACATCAACAGTCGTGCTATAAATTCACAGACAACACAAAGCTTCCTTGATGTCCTTCCAGATTCCCTCTGTCTACCCAAGGACGCCAGAGGACAAAAATCAGTTAACCACCTAACTGAGGAACTCAATTTAACCTTGCGCAATACCCTAGATGCAGTTGCACCCCAAAAAACTAAAAACATTTCCCATAAGAAACTAGCTCCCTGGTACACAGAAAATACCCGAGCTCTGAAGCAAGCTTCCAGAAAATTGGAACGGAAATGGCGCCACACCAAACTGGAAGTCTTCCGACGAGCTTGGAAAGACAGTACCGTGAAGAGCCCTTACTGCTGCTCGATCATCCTATTTTTCTAACTTAATTGAGGAAAATAAGAACAATCTGAAATTCCTTTTTGATACTGTCGCAAAGCTAACAAAAAGCAGCATTCCCCAAGAGAGGATGACTCACTTTAGCAGTGATAAATTAATGAACCTCTTTGAGGAAAAGTTTATGATTATTAAAAAGCAAATTACAGACTCTTTAAATCTGCGTATTCCTTCAAAGCTCAGTTGTCCTGAGTCTGCACAACTCTCCCAGGACCTAGGATCAAGAGAGACGCTCAAGTGTTTTAGTACTACATCTCTTGACACAATGATGAAAATAATCATAGCCTCTGAACCTTCAAGCTACATACTGGACCCTATTCCAACTAAACTACTGAAAGAGCTGCTTCCTGTGCTTGGCCCTCCTATGTTGAACATAATAAATGGCTCTCTATCCACCGGATGTGTACCAAACTCACTAAAAGTGGCAGTAATAAAGCCTCTCTTGAAAAAGCCAAACCTTGACCCAGAAAATATAAAAACTATCGGCCTATATCGAATCTTCCATTCCTCTCAAAAATTTTAGAAAAGGCTGTTGCGCAGCAACTTACTGCCTTCCTGAAGACAAACAATGTATACGAAATGCTTCTTTCTGGTTTTAGACCCCATCATAGCACTGAGACGGCACTTGTGAAGGTGGTAAATTACATTTTAATGGCATCGGACCGAGGCTCTGCATCTGTCCTCGTGCTCCTAGACCTTAGTGCTGCTTTTGATACCATCGATCACCACATTCTTTTGGAGAGATTGGAAACCCAAATTGGTCTACACGGACAAGTTCTGGCCTGGTTTAGATCTTATCTGTCGGAAAGATATCAGTTTGTCTCTGTGAATGGTTTGTCCTCTGACAAATCAACTGTAAATTTTGGTGTTCCTCAAGGTTCCGTTTTAGGACCACTATTGTTTTCACTATATATTTTACCTCTTGGGGATGTTATTCGAAAACATAATGTTAACTTTCACTGCTATGCGGATGACACACAGCTGTACATTTCAATGAAACATGGTGAAGCCCCAAAATTGCCCTTGCTAGAAGCATGTGTTTCAGACATAAGGAAGTGGATGGCTGCAAACTTTCTACTTCTAAACTCGGACAAAACAGAGATGCTTGTTCTAGGTCCCAAGAAACAAAGATCTTCTGTTGAATCTGACAATTAATCTTAATGGTTGTACAGTCGTCTCAAATAAAACTGTGAAGGACCTCGGTGTTACTCTGGACCCTGATCTCTCTTTTGAAGAACATATCAAGACAATTTCAAGGACAGCTTTTTTCCATCTACGTAACATTGCAAAAATCAGAAACTTTCTGTCCAAAAATGATGCAGAAAAATTCATCTATGCTTTTGTCACTTCTAGGTTAGACTACTGCAATGCTCTACTTTCCGGCTACCCGGATAAAGCACTAAATAAACTTCAGTTGGTGCTAAATACGGCTGCTAGAATCCTGACTAGAACCAAAAGATTTGATCATATTGCTAGCCTCTCTACACTTGCTTCACTTCCTGTCAAAGCAAGGGCTGATTTCAAGGTTTTACTGCTAACCTACAAAGCATTACATGGGCTTGCTCCTACCTATCTCTCTGATTTGGTCCTGCCGTACATACCTACACGTACGCTACGGTCACAAGACGCAGGCCTCCTAATTGTCCCTAGAATTTCTAAGCAAACAGCTGGAGGCAGGGCTTTCTCCTATAGAGCTCCATTTTTATGGAACGGTCTGCCTACCCATGTCAGAGATGCAAACTCGGTCTCAACCTTTAAGTCTTTACTGAAGACTTGTCTCTTCAGTGGGTCATATGATTGAGTGTAGTCTGGCCCAGGAGTGGGAAGGTGAACAGAAAGGCTCTGGAGCAACGAACCGCCCTTGCTGTCTCTGCCTGGCCGGTTCCCCTCTTTCCACTGGGATTCTCTGCCTCTAACCCTATTACAGGGGCTGAGTCACTGGCTTACTGGGGCTCTCTCATGCCGTCCCTCGAAGGGGTGCGTCACCTGAGTGGGTTGATTCACTGATGTGGTCATCCTGTCTGGGTTGGCGCCCCCCCCCCCCCCCTTGGGTTGTGTCATGGCGGAGATCTTTGTGGGCTATACTCAGCCTTGTCTCAGGATGGTAAGTTGGTGGTTGAAGATATCCCTCTAGTGGTGTGGGGGCTGTGCTTTGGCAAAGTGGGTGGGGTTATATCCTTCCTGTTTGGCCCTGTCCGGGGGTGTCCTCGGATGGGGACACAGTGTCTCCTGACCCCTCCTGTCTCAGCCTCCAGTATTTATGCTGCAGTAGTTTATATGTCGGGGGCTAGGGTCAGTTTGTTATATCCGGAGTACTTCTCCTGTCCTATTCGGTGTCCTGTGTGAATCTAAGTGTGCGTTCTCTAATTCTCTCCTTCTCTCTTTCTTTCTCTCTCTCGGAGGACCTGAGCCCTCGGACCATGCCCCAGGACTACCTGACATGATGACTCCTTGCTGTCCCCAGTCCACCTGGCCGTGCTGCTGCTCCAGTTTCAACTGTTCTGCCTTATTATTATTGGACCATGCTGGTCATTTATGAACATTTGAACATCTTGGCCATGTTCTGTTATAATCTCCACCCGGCACAGCCAGAAGAGGACTGGCCACCCCACATAGCCAGCTTCGTCTCTAGGTTTCTTCCTAGGTTTTGGCCTTTCTAGGGAGATTTTCCTAGCCACCGTGCTTCTACACCTGCATTGCTTGCTGTTTGGGATTTTAGGCTGGGTTTCTGTACAGCAATTTGAGATATCAGCTGATGTACGAAGGGCTCTATAAATACATTTTATTTGATTTTGATTTGATTGGATTCCAACAGAGATCACGACACACTGAGCGTAAATATATATATTGATTGCAATTATTCCCGAATGAGTGAGCATTCATGTGCGATGGATTAGCATTTCAATTGTTATAATTATCAACCGCGTAGTGTCTTTTGTATTTCGCACCCTTCTCAGTCCCTTTGTCTACCAAGCCACGATACCGGTTTATCCCACCAGGGCACATCCCCTATCATTTCCCTGTAACCATATCTACTTTGTTTGTTTATGTGTGCATTTCTGTGATTATTTAGTTAGTTAATAAATAAATGATTTAGACAATTGATGTATGGATGGTTCTTAGTGAAGACTGGGTTGGTGCAGATAACCAACAATTTACCACGTTTATAATGAGACTAATTAATTAATTAATTGATCAGATATGAAAATATCTGAAATGGTGTATTAGGAAAATTATAACTTTGTATTCTGAATATTTTCCTTGGTGCCCCGACTTCCTAGTTAATTACATTTACATGATTAGAATAATAACGTAATAATAATTACAGAGAATTGATTTGATAAAATAAGTCTTCATTTGAATGATGCCAAAGATGCCAAAGACACGACATAGTCTCTATGTCTTTAGTTTTCCCACTCCCTACTCCCTACTGCTTCCTATGAATTCCATCTGTAGCTCAGTTGGTAGAGCATGGCGCTTGTAACGCCAGGGTAGTGGGTTCGATCCCCGGGACCACCCATACGTAGAATGTATGCACACATGACTGTAAGTCGCTTTGGATAAAAGCGTCTGCTAAATGGCATATATTATTATATTATTATTATTATCTGATGTTGTATGCATGTTTAGGCCAGTGCTTGACTTGGACTGAAATATGGTGCCCGTACTCATTTTTTATATTTAGGTGCAGGAACTCTTCAATTATTTTGAGCTAATATTCTAAAGAAGGTGCAGGAACTCAAGCAGAACAAAATTTGAATTGCCGGTACTCAGTTCTGGTGAGCTCCTGCCCAAGTCAAGTAGGCTACTGTGCTTAAGTAAAAAGGCAAATAATGTCCCGTTTGGAATACTGACAAGTATATTTTTACTCAATCTGATTGGGTGGGCCTGGCTCCCCAGTGGCCCCCCACCCAGGCCAACCTGTGCCTACGCCCCTGATATTGACCCTTACCTCTGACATGACCTTTGACCCTAGATGGCAATTACTGCCTTCTTACTTGGTACACCCACTGGAATATGTATCCATGACAAAAAATGTCAACACTAACTTGTGTTTATAGATTTCTTTGTATATGACTTTCAGTTCCATACAGTTTCAGTTACAGCACAACACAATGGAGGAAGGATTTTGCCCACATGATAAAGCATTATTTAATGTATAAAAAATGTCAGTAACTCCTTTTGAAGTTACTGCTCTTTCGCTTGGTAGGGCGGTACGGGCCTATTGAACTTGCTCTAGAAATGACACCATATTTGTAGTGGATTCATGCATAGTCCATCTTTATCTATGGTTATCTACGGTATGATGTTGAGGAAAGCATATCCTTGTGTCATATCAACATCAGATCTAGTCAGGGATGGGCCCATCTGGCCTGGTGGCTCAGTTGTGATGCTGATAACAGATCCTTCTGTTGAGAAAATACACTTTGCCTGTATATGATAGGCGACACACACGCACGCACACACAAAAATACATACTCACACACAAGGGCATCAACCTAGGATTCAAGCTCCCTCTGCAGGCCGTTGGTCTGAACTGCACTTCTCCTCATCTTGAATGTACCGTAGTTTCTAAATAACGGTCATGCCTTCTGTGACTGTCCTGTGGATTAGGCCAGAGATTTCACTGTGGAGTAATGGGAGGACGGGTGGTGCTAGTGCTAAACTAATCAGATCAGTACAAACACAGATCCTGTAATGCAGAGCAATCACTGTCTATTGTGTTGAGAAACAGACACTGAGACACACTGTAGCCGGAAGCTAGGAGCACTGAGTGCTGTTTGTTTTGAAGGGACTGAGACTGAGCCAAACTGGGAGACATTTCATCATCATCCCCAACATGCTGACACGTGGAAACAAACCCAGCAGCATGTTTCTGCAGTGCTAAGGTATGATCATGCAGGTGTATTACAGTACAGTAAATCATCCTAGTGTATTTAGGCCTAGTGTATATGTAGGCCTAGTGTATTTAGGCCTAGTGTATATGTAGGCCTAGTGTGTATATGTAGGCCTAGTGTATTTAGGCCTAGTGTATATGTAGGCCTAGTGTATATGTAGGCCTAGTGTGTATGTAGGCCTAGTGTGTATATGTAGGCCTAATGTATATGTAGGCCTAGTGTATATGTAGGCCTAGTGTGTATATGTAGGCCTAGTGTATTTAGGCCTAGTGTATATGTAG